>NW_018165271.1:192667-207301 GCF_001263595.1 Phalaenopsis equestris | reverse complement strand
CACACACACACACACACACACACACATATATATATATATATATATATATATATTAACATCTCTAAATAGTGTAGGCCAATAAAATCCAGATTGTAAAATTTTATAAACAATTTTATCATTCCCAAATTGACCTCCAAATTTAGAATCATGACATTTTTGGATAATTTCCTAAATTTCTTTATAAGGCACACATCGTCTCATTACTAAATCTTTGCATTGTTTGTACAAATATGGTTCATCCTAAAAATAAAATTTTGCATCGTGAATGAATTTCTTTTCCTGTTGTTTTTTCATTCCATATGGTAAAATACCACTAACTATATAATTCACAATATCAGCATACCACTGTATTTCCCATCCTTTTACAGCATAAAGTTGTTCATCAAGACAAGTTTTATTAATGTATTTTTCCAAATCAAGTGTTTCTTCCTATTCCAACCTAGATAGATGATCAACAATTTGATTATCAGTCCCTTTCCTATTCACTACTGCAAAATCAAACTCTTGCATCAAAAGTACCCATCTAATTAATCTTGGTTCCACATCGTACTTTTGCATTAAATATTTAATAGCCAAGTGGTCAGTATGCACAACACATTTAGCTCCAATTAGATATGACCTAAACTTATCAAAAGCATAAAAAATGGCTAGTAACTCTCTTTCAATAGTGGTGTAATTAATTTAAGCATCATTAAAAGTCTTACTATAATAGTATATAACTTTAAAAATCTTGTCATATCTCTGCCCTAAAATAGCTCCAATTGCATAATCACTTGCATCACACATTAATTCAAAAGGTTTCTCCCAATCAGGTGAAACAATTATAAGAGCAGTGATCAATTTTTCTTTTAAAGTTTCAAAGACTTTAAGGCACTATTGATTAAAATTAAATTTTGTATCTTTTTCTAGAAGTTGGCATAAAGACTTAGTAATTTTTGAAAAATCTTTAATATATCGTCTATAAAATCAGCTGTCTTAAAAAGCTTCTAACTCCTCTTACAGTAGTAGGTGGAGGTAGGTTAGATATAACTTGTATTTTTGCAGGATCTACTTCCATGCCATTTTCTAAAATTTTGTGTCAATGTGCAATTCGTCATGCAATCATAAATTGACATTTTTCCTAGTTTAATATGAGATTAGTCTTTTCACATCGTTCTATAACTTTCTCTAAATGATTTAGACATATTTCAAATTAAGTTCCAAATATAGAAAAAACGTCAATAAAGACTTCAATCCCCTTTTCAATTAAATTACTAAAAATTGACATCATACATCTTTGAAATGTTGCAGCTGCATTACATAATCCAAAGGACATTCACCGAAAAGCAAAAGTTCCATAAGGATTAGTAAATGTTGTTTTCTCTTGATCTTCTAGAGTAATAGGAATTTGATGATAACTGGTATATCCATCTAGAAAACAAAAATATATGTGCCCAACCAGTTTATCCAACATTTGATCCAAAAAGGGTAACGAAAAATGAACCTTTGTAGTGGCAGAATTTAATTTTCTATATTCTATGTAGATTCACCATCCAGTGATATAACTTGTTGATATTAATTCATTATTCTCATTTGTTACAACAGTCACATCTCCTTTCTTTGGAACACAGTGAATTGGACTTACCTAAGCACTATCTGAAATATGATATATTATTCTAGCATCTAACCAATTTAAAATTTCTTTCTTAACAACTTATTTCATCATAGGATTCATCTTTGAGGATCAGCATGTTGATCTTCTAATAAAATTTTATGCATACAAATTGAAGGACTGGTTCTTTTAATATCAGCTAATGTCAATCCAAAGGCTTTCTTGTATCTTCTTAAAGTTTCTAACAACTGTTGTTCTTGCATATCAGTTAATTCTATAGATATAATAACAAGTAATGTGGATAAGTCTCCTAAGAATGCATACTTTAAATGTGTATAAGTGTTTTCATTTCTAGTTCAAGAGATTTCTCAATAGATGAAATCAAATTCTTGTTATCATATGTAGGATCTAACATTTCACATTTTTCCTCAACATAATTTAAATCTTCATTACTCACTTCCGTAGATTCATCTTGAATTTTATCCGCATCTTCATATTCCAAATATTCTTTTCAGATTTTTTTTTGAATGTCTTCGTGAAATATTTATGGCTTAAATATTCGTTAATATTCATTCTGAAGCATTCAATCTCTTGCTCTTTTGTAAGGCATGTCATTGATTTTGCAATATTAAATGTAACCTCTTGATCACTAAATCTCATAGTTAGTTCTCCTTTCTGCACATTTATCAAAGCTATTTCAATGAAAATGAATGGTTTTCCTAAAATGATAGGAATTTTTTTATCTTCCTCCATATCTAATAAAATAAAATCCACATAAAAGATAAATTTATCAACTTTTACCAAAACATCTTCTATAACTCCTTTAGGATAGGTAATCAAACGACCAACTAACTAAAGAGTTACAGTTGTAGGTGAAATATCTCTTAAACCCAACCTTCTGAAAATTAATAAAGGTATAAGATTAATATTGACCCCTAAATCACATAAAACTTTTCCAAAAAATATTTCGCCAATAACACAAGGAATAGTAAAACTACCAGGATCTTTAAGTTTTTCAGGAAGCTTGTTCTGAATTATAGCACTACACTCCTCATTGAGCGCAATAGTCTCATTATCTACAAACTTCCTTTTCTTATTAAGTATATCCTTCATGCCCTTCACATAGCTTGACATTTGTTCCAAGGCTTCAACAAATGGAATGTTTATCATTAATTTCCTCAATATTTACAAAAATTTTGAAAATTGGTTATCTTTGTTTTTCTACTTCAATATTTAAGAAAATGGAGGTGGTGGACTTTCTACAGTGATTTTCATTGGTTTAATAGGACATTCTGACTCAAAATGAAAATCTTCACCAGATTTTTCATTTTCCAACTCATTTTTTTCAACTTCAACTTCCACTTCTTTTTGAACTCTGGTTTCCAATTCTTTTCCACTTCTCAGTTGAATAGCCTTAATTTGTTCTTTGTTCTGATCTTTAGGATTTACTTCAACATTACTAGGCAATGTTCCTGGAGGTCTATTGCCAAGTGCAGTAGCAAAACATCCCAATTTATTTTTCATATTTCTAATTGCAGCTCCTTGATATTGTAATTGACTTCCCATTTGCAATATTAATTCTTCCATTGACAACTTCTATATTTATAAGTTGATTCCCTTGATTGTTGCAGTTTCTCAATGGGTTCGTAGCGTTGTTTCCTCAGTGTGGATTTGCAGCATTAAAGTTATTGTTACTCCAACTAAAATTTGTATGATTCTTCCAACCAGGATTATAATAATTGGCATAATAATTATTAGAACGATTATTTATTGCATTTAAGGTCTTATTAGAAGATTGAGATTCTATCATTTGTCCCAATGAGTTTTCCTCAAGCACAGGTGGTGCTAAGAACAATTTATTCCATATTGATATATCTTCTTCAATATAACAGCTATTTGGGTAGCCAACATAGATATCACATCAGAATAATGAATACTAGCTACTCCTTTTGGATTTACTCTTTTAAAGGGCCATTGAAAATAATTAGTAGTCATCTCTTTAATTAAAGAATATGCTTCATCGAATGGTTTTGATATTAATGATTCACTAGCAGCAGCGTCAATTATTGATCTAAGAGTCCAACCAATCCATTATAAAAATTTTGAATTATTAGTTAATCTGACAACGCATGGTGTTGACACTTCCTAAGGAGAACTTTAAATCTTTCTTAGGCTTCATAAATTGATTCCCTTTCAAACTGACAAAAAGATGTAATATCATTTCTAAGCTTAGCAGTTTTTAAAGGCAGAAAATATTTAGAAAAAAAATTTTGTGATAAGTCTCCCCAAGTTCTGATAGATCCGGGTGCTAACGAGTTTAATCACATCTTAACTTTATCCCTTACTGAAAAAGGAAAAAGTCTAAGTCTGACGACATCATTCGACACTCCATCATATTTATATGTAGCACACAATTCTAAAAAAACTAGTAAGGTATAAATTAGGATCTTCAGTTGGTGTTCCCGCAAACTGATTTTTTTGTACCATTTGGATAATAGCAGGTTTAAGCTCAAATGAATTGGTAACTACAGCAGGATTTTTGTATACTTAAAATGAATTTCATCTGCTGTAGGATTAGCATAATCTCTTAAAGGTCTCTGATGATGTTCATTTTTATTTTCAACATTACATGAGTTGCAAGTTATTTTGCTAAAATGATATCTCCTTTTTTTGTTTTCAAATTTTTCGAATAGTTTTTTCTAACTCCGAATTGTAAGGTACTAAATCTTCAGATCATAAACTACGCATAAACAAACACAATAAGCAATTAAAATAAGCAAACACACTAAAATATGAAAATATTCAAATTAAATTACAAACATTTTTTTAGTTAAAATAAAATGATTTAAATTATAAAATAATTTACTAACACTTTCTTTTACTTCCCAAACAACGGTGTCAAAAACTTGATGCGGGTCAGATTTGTGTGTGTTATTTTTGTAAATATTTTTTAATATTACAAAATACACACTGTAGTAATAATAATAAATATGCAATGTAAACCTAACAAAAATAACTTTAGTGAAAATAATTTTATCTTTTAAAACCCTTAAACTGCCAAAACCCCTAATAATAATGCAAGTATATGCATATATGTATCACTCAAGTAATAAAGGGCTCTAATGGAGTCCTAGATATCGATCCCACAGGGAAGTTGGAAATTCTTATTGATAAATTCTTATAATTATAATGTAAATCACAATTTAAACTGCAAAACTGAAGTACTAAGTTCGAATCTAAATTATTAGAGTAAATGTTAAATAAAATGAAGTTAACTAAGTTAATTAAACTGATTGCTAAACTTTCAAAAATAAACTTACGAAAACTAAATAAAGTTTTTATGATGGAGAGTTCAAATTTTAGAAAGGATCCTTCTCTTTTACAATGAGTATATGAATTGTAAAGAAATTAAAATCATTTGAAATTATATAAATTTTTTTTGTTCCAATAAGGAACTCATATTCTTTACCCTCTTCCAAGTGCATAAAGAACATTGACTAATCCAGAGTTTAGTCTCTAATTCTATGTTTGGGCTGGGAGAATACCGGCTGCCACTCTAGAGCTACCACTACTCCCCACCTGAGGGCTAACAATCTAGCATTAATTTTCAATCAACTGAACCAAATTGAGGATCCAATTTTGCATCCAGCAAAGTGTATTTTCCTATTTATTTGCACTCAACTCCATGGATGACATCCTCTCCCATGAAATCAAATGTGATTCTCAGTATATTGTAGAAATCATAGCCCTTTTGGAATATATATTTCTCAATACATTTTAACATTTCAATTGGCAATATCAAAAAGTAAATGGAGATCAAAGTTCAAATCATCACAAATTTTTGACATTTAAAACTGTATAAAATAAAATAAACTCTTCACAAAATCATATCTGAAAGTAGGGAGAAGGATAATAAAAACTACTCAGAATTCATGAGAAGGAAATAACAAAACACGAATTTCAAATATAAAAATAAGTTTACAAAAATTAAGAAGTAAAAGACAACTTATCTCACAATGATTCTCAAGCAAATCCCTAGAAATTCTTTTCAAGAACTTTCCCTCTTTACAAGCACTTTCAATTCTCTTTTAGAAGAGTAATGAAGAAGAAATCCCTCACATTCCATCTCCTCTTATAATCCTTGAAGAAAATCTCCAAGCCATTGACTTTCTCTCTCTCTCTCTCTCTCTCTCTCTCACGACTCTCTTCAGTCTCCCTTTTGATGCCTTGACTTCCCTCTCTTTTATTAGAGGTTGCCTTCCTCCAAAAAGAATTCAAAATTCCCTCCAAAATTCTATCTTAAAATTCTCTCTAAAATTCTACCAAAAGTCAACTTTTTTGAATTCCAAAAGATATGTCTATTGATCCATGAGACATCCCTTCATGAAAGAACCTTTCACAATGTCTAGATAGATTGAATCAGTCCATGGGGCGTTTAGAACAAGTGACCCCTTTGAAATTTATGTAAAATTTGTCATGAATTGCCTTAATTCGTAAAAAGTTGTCTCTAGCACTTCAGGTGCCAACTTGCTTAAGATCGCGTTCTTCTAAGTTTTGGCGCTTCAAACACCAATTCTGGCGCTTCAAGCGCTTCAACCACCAGTTCTAGCACTTCAGGCGCCAGCTCTCTATAAAATGACACTTCAGACGCTATTCTGGCACTTCAGGCGCTAGAATAAAAAAAAATTGTTGTTTTGGCTCCAAATTTCGTCCTTTTTGCTACTTTTGCTCCAAATGTCTAAAATTGATATACTTGCAACAAAAATATGAAAACACCCTTCTTTAAAGTGCAATATCACCAAAAATAAGTATAAAATGTATACTTAAAACAACACATTATTTTAGTGTATCAGTTTGCACACAAGTGTTATTATTTTCATTTTTAGAGAAATGACATTTACAACACACTTCGTTGATTTTATAGAAGATATTTTCACTTTTAGGAATCTTGGCACTTACGCTAGACTCTTTGTCTTTCTTAACCTAAGGAATTAAATACTTTCTCTTGTTAGCAACATCAACCACATATTTTAAGTCTCCCAACTTGCATGAAAATAAGGCTCGCCCAATTTGCATTTTTGAAATTAAAGCTCATCCAACTTGTATATTTTAAATTAAATCATTCAACTTGCATTTTTGAAATTAAAGAGCTCATCCAACGAGCATATTTGTGTAACATATAACACTACCTAAATGTTTTTGTATGGATTTATTTTTTTAACATGAAATGTGAACCAACATATAAGTGATATATATATATATATATCATGATACATAGATTTTAGCACATGGATCAACCACAAGCTCACATGGAACATAGATTAGCATGGATTAGCAAAAACATAAGCAAACCTAGCATAAATGTTTGTGTAAAGTAAACCATGGACTTGCATGATACCAACACATAGAGTTATTCACTTTAACATATACATATGAACACACATACATTTACATGCACATTTATTAACACATACACATTTATTAACACATACACATTTATTAATATACACACACACACTTAAAACACAAACAGACTTACGTATTCACTTATATATAAATATGTACACATATTATTTTGCACTAAACATAACATACTTACATATGAAAATGCACACACATTTATTTGCACATAAACACACAATTATATAAAAATACACACATTTAACTCTTGCACACATGCACACATGCACACATACATTTTCTCCCTCATTCTCTTTGTTATTTATTTAGATTTTTTAAGGTTTTGGGTAAGGTGTTTTTGGTTAGATTTTTTTGTGTTTGGGCTAGTGGGGTTTGGGTAGGATAAATTTAGATTGGTTTGGGTGAGTTTAGGTCATGTAGTGTTCACGTTTATCTAAGTCTAGGGCTAGGTTAGGTTGAGAGGAACTGGTGAGAAATTGAAAAAATTGGAAATAATAACTCAATCATTGTAAAAAGGAGGGTAAAACATAGACAACACATAAAACAAAAAAAAAGAAACAAAAGCCCCATCTTGCAAAATAAAATTTGAAAATAAAGTGCAAACAAAAATAATTTACATCATGCACAACAGAGTTGAAAAGAGAAGAACAAAGAAAACATGGTCTACATCATACACTAATCAAAATGGATGGCAAGAATAATAAAAACCTGGTTCAAATCATGTAAAAATAAAAATTGGAAAAGAAAGAGTTAAATCTCTTGCTTCACATTTTGTACTAATAGAATTTGAAGGGAAATATCAAGTGTGTGAAATTACCTTCCTTTTTGTTGGTATTTTTCTTACTTTTCTTGCTTGATATTCTTCCCTTGATCCCCTTGATGATGTTCTCAATTTATAGAGTGGAGAAAAGGAGATGTGTGGAGGACTTTGAGTTCTCCTTTTGGAGGAGAAGAGAGAGTAGGGTAAGTTAGAGGGAGAGTTGAAGAGTTAAAGGAGAAAATTGAAGGAATGAGAGTGGGGAAGAGGAGTTTAGCTCAATTTTGGAGAGGAGTGGGGGTAGTTTTGGGCTGATGTGGAGGATTGAATGTAGGATGGGAGGAAATGGGAGAGGGGAAGAGGAGTTTGACTCAGTTTTGGAGGGAGTGGGGGTAGTTTTGGGCTAATGTGAAGGAATGAAAGTCAGATGGAGGGTTTAGAAAAGTAATGAATGGTTGGATTGAAGAGGACATGGAGGGAATTTAGAAAAAGGAAAGGGCATATCGATAATTTGTAAGGTTGTTAGAATTGTTAGGAAAAATACAAGTGGACCTCATTTTGAAGAGAAGACGTAAGGAATCAAATGGTCTAAACCATTTTGAAAAAGGAGGCATCTAGCTAAAGTTATTACCAATTGAAGTGCAAGAGTGGTTACAATATGGTTATGGTCAAAATTTTGACTTAGGCTCATTGGATAGTGAAAAATACAAGAAATTTGGTGGTGCATGTGGTTTTTATCAAATAAACTCCGTGTTAAGATATTTCAAGTCAAGGTAGGCACAAACCTTAGAAGAGAAAAAATTGGTGGATTTTGAGTTAAAATTTTTTTTATGATTTATTTGGATCAAATTGTGTATTTTTTAGTTTATATCAATTTTGATTGAAGTATGATTTCATTTTGAGCTCATTTTAGGTCACTTATGGGCAAATTATCTTGTTATTATCGAAATTATCATTTTTCTTTCTCTTGATTATCGTCGGCTCAACAGGTCTCCAAATGGAGTGAAATTTTGGCTCAAAAGGGTTCATTTGAAAGCTTTCGATGATATAGATACTATGACAAAGTCCATTTTAGTAAATAATGACTTGTTAAAAAAATTGTGAGATCATTTTCGTATGCATGAAAACACTAAGTACACAAATTTATGTAAAAATAATGTCCAATGACCACAAAATTGGTCTGCATGCTCCCCATATGTGATTATAAATATTATGCAATTTAAGAAGTATAATTTGGATAACCGAATAAACATATGGAGGAAACAATAATTTTAGGTTTAGTTACATAAAAATTATTTCAAGTGATTGTCAAACTTATTTACAAGGTCCTCAAATATAATAATAAGTACCATGCAACTTCTAAAATAAATTTATGTTTTACAATGATCTCAGGAGGGAAAATGATAATCTCGGGCGGTATTGTTGATTTTAGGTGAAATTTAGGATTTGATTAAAATAGTTGTATTTGGAGTTTTTTCTTTATTCTTTTATTTTTGTTAAGTAAATTTCAATTTTATTAAATTAGGGTTTACTCAAGATTCAACTCAAGTAAAATTCAATTAAAACACTAGTTAGAAAAAATGATTGACAAAAAAATGAGATCAATATGGGGCCTCAACTATTGAATGTTATAAAGCTCTCATATTAGTTGAGATATCTAAAGATTCAAACATATATCTAAGAACTCTAAGAATAGTATCAAACAATAAAGCTAATTCTTCCTTTGATGTTTCTGAACTATTCTCAATTAAACTTTGCTCTATTTGGTCAATCTTTAAAATCTCATTCAATTGGATTCTCACATACTCATTCACCAAATCTAATCTATAACACTTAGCATCACCAGGTTCTTGGGAAATATTTATTAATTTAAACCCATAATTGTCACCTCTTGATTATTTACTATCATTGCAAGTTGCCCTCTAAGCACATTAATCACTACCCTTCATTTTGCTAGAAAAAGCTAACCTAAAATAATATTGATCTATTTATCTTCCTCCATATCTATAATAATGAAATCAACATGAAAGATAATTTTTTTTATCTTCATTAAGACATTCTCTAGAACATGTCAAAGAATAGTTACTTAGTTGAAAGGCCACAGAAACTGATAATTGCTCCAAGGTCACAAATTACTTTAAAAAAGAACTTGTCCCCTATAGTTCAATGGATAGTAAAACTACTTAGATCCTTAAAGTCTTTTAAGAAATTTTTTCTATAAGATAGCACTATATTCTTCAATTAAGGTCACAGTTTCAAATTCACTTAATTTATATTTTCTATTAAGATTTTCATTCATAAATTTAAAATAATTAGGCTAATTTGGCATCTGTTATAGTGCTTCAGTAAACGGTACATTAGTTTTGAGCTTATTTAACACTTCTAGAATTTAGAGGGCTTCTTATCAAATTTATATTTATAAAATCCTTGAAGAAATAATCGTGGTTTTCTATCTAGTTCTTTTCTAATAGGAAGCTCTTTTTTTATCTAAGTTTTAAGTAGATTTCTTACTTAGTAACTCACACTCAAGCTCCTCTAATTTAGCTTCCTATCTAATACCTCTTCTAACTCCTTCCTGCTCCTAGTTTTAATAGCTTTACACTGCTCCTTCCTTTTTTTTAGGATCCGCTTTAGTTTTACTTGGTGATATGCCTTAGTGTCTAGAACTTGAATATTTTCCTTATTGTCTTAATTGTTTTTTTATGTTTCTAATTATTTTAGCCAAGCTTTGTATAATTTTTAATTTATTATACTAATTCTTTTAAAGATGGTTTATTTTCTTTAAATTTAGTATTTGTGAATCAATGTGAATAAGTTATCTAAAGTTCAAAAAATTATTACTCTGATAACTCCAATTGCCTAAAGAGTATTGTTGCTTACTACCCAACTAAGCGTTTCTTACAATCTATGTATTATTCTAATTAAAGTTCATGTAATTTTTTTAGCCAAGATTATAAGTGTTGAATAAGGGCTGTTAGGTCAATTATTAATTGTATTTTCTTACTCCACACTTGAAACACTCTTATAAATGTCTATAAGAACCATCATCATGTAATAGGAATCCTTGTATTGAATTTATCCCTATGTTAGTTAAATTCTTACATACTACCACTACTTGTGAACTAATAATGGCTAACACATAATTATCATTTCATTGGCCACCTTCATAGGGTTAACTCTCTCAGTTGACCTTTAAAAATTATTAAAAGTCATTTCCTCAATAAATGCATAAGCCTTGTCAAACAATTTAGACATCAAAAACCCTCTGCCTATAGTTGACCTCAGTGATCTAATTAGTTTATTATAAAAAGTTTTTAGAATCACCCAATCTAATGGTGCATGGTACTTGAATTTTTTAAGTCATTAAAACTCTCTCTCAAGCTTCATAAATTAACTCACTATCCATCTAGGTAAAAGAAGTTATATCATTCCTAAAATTAATAGTTTTGGATAATGGAAAGTATTTTATTATAAATTTTTGTACATTATCTTTCCATGTAGTGATTGACCAATGAGGCAAAGAGTTCAACCAAATGTTGGCCTTATATAAAAAAAAAAGAGAATTAATCAAAGCCTAATAACATCATCAAAGAAAAAGATCATACTTAAAAGATGCATAACTTTCTAAGAAACTGGCAATATCAAATTTAGGATTTTCTACATGTGATTTCCTAAAATGAGAATTTTGAACAATCTGAATAATTACTGCTTTGAGTTCAAATGAGCACTAATGGTAAGTTATCAATACTTTGGTGCACTCCATCTACCAAAACGTTTGCGAAGAAAAAACGCAATTGATCTTGTTTTATCATTTTCTCCTTGAGGGTTTGTCATTTATCATATGTTATTATTTTATTTTCTTTTTCTATTCAATAGTTTTTTAAATGTTTTTTTTTTTATTTCAGGATCAAAAGGTAAGATCTCACAAAGCTCAATCCTGTGCATGAAACACTTAGCATTAACCAGTGACTCGACATTAATTATATTAATACAAGCTCAATTTACAATTAAAGATAGTATGCATATGATAACTTAAATAAAAAAGCATGATAACAGAAAATTGAACTTAAGCATTTTAGACCGAGATTATAAAATTGTGGCGCTATTGTAATGACAATGTGGTATTGCAGCGCTTACTACATAATATAAATTTTAGATAAATCAAAATTGTAGATTTACATTACTACTTTCAAGTTTCGCAATGTATAATACAATATCATAACAATCAATTATAACTGATTATAAGACACTATAAAATTTAGATTACAACTTTTAAAACCTTTTAATTAATAATAATCTATTTTAAGAAATCAATGTCGCTCCAAACAATGGTGTCAAAAATTTAATGTGATGTGAACATACGCACATTTATACAATTATACATGTCGATCAAGAAGTTTAAGAATTAGAGTTTGAGTTATCAATTAAACAAGGAAATATTTTTAACTCTGAAATTAAGTCAAATAATAAAAAAAAAATTATCATTTTATCTGACACTTATGATTAGTTTTAGAAATTAAAGTAAGTAATGTAGTAAAAAAAATTTTATTATTAGGTTTTCAAATTTTGAACTCGGGATTTTTTTGAATTAGTGTTTGACCTTAGGCCTTAAATTATCTAAAAGTTCAAAAATATTATTGGAAATTAAGGGTATCACTCCATATATAGTATCTTTCGAGTTATTAAGAAGTGTGGGAGTTTCTAATTACAATTAGTGGAATAAACCATGTAAAAACTCCAAAGAATCCACATCCCTAAAAAATTTCACTTCTTATGTAGCAATATTTCTATTCTACTATAAGAATGTGAGTTAACCTAATCATTCTTTTGGTTTTATTTCAAATTCTGTAGATCATGATAAATATTAATAGGAAATAACCAATTCAACTATAAAAGAAGTAAAGAAGGTAACTTGGCAATTTATCTAATGTCAAATAAAAACAACATATAACATAACTTAAAAACTTAGTTCAAATACTAATCCAAATGAATAAAAACTTAGTTGCAAACCATTTATACAGGAACCATACTTTTTATTGCAACTTTAAAATAAAGTATAGGAGACAAGAAAGGGGATAAAAGAACACTTAGACTATGGCTCACAAAAATTTTTACTCTCCTGAAATTCACCTTCGAATGTCATCCTTGGTCCTCTTCCTCGCACTCTAACACTCAACAGATGCACTCTGCTCGCTCTACTGACTCCAATGTGCCTTTACACTCACTATGACAACTTACATGTCCACATAAGTCCACCGCCCTTCCCCCAAGAAATTGAAATTTGCACTTCAATAAATATCCTTGGTGGGGATGTCGTGTTACGGCTCTATGGTTATGGTGTTATAGTGTTGGGCCTAGCACTGTGACGCTCAAGATCATGTGTTAAGCCTCCAAGATCTCTCTCTCTCTTGCTCTCTCTCTCTATTTCTCTCTCTCTCTCTCTATCGCTCTCTCTCTCTCTCCTGATCATTTATTATGGATCAATGGTACTATGAACTTGGAAGATAGAGTTCAGGTATTGGATGAAGGCACTGAAGTTTTGAAAATTCAGTGTTAAAAACCTACACTCTCTATCTTTTGCTCCTTTTTATGTTTGCAATGGCATTAAGTCATATTTCATTGAAGCATTATGTTCGGATGCTTAGGAGTTGGATGGATGGTGTTATAACTTTGAGCTCTCAAGAATGAATTCTCTATGGGATACTCAACACAACACCAAAGTCATATGCTGGGAATAATAGCACCCTAATGAAATTTACCAGCTCCTATTTTCATCTTTAGGGGCTTTCATGAACAAAAACATATAACTTAACACATAACTACGCAATTTACAAAGTCAAATATGAAAGAATTATCGGTATTCATATAAGTTTTTTATGTGTTTTTCTTGCTCGACACTAATTCAACTTTTTCAACCCTATGTAGTGCTTCCACTTTTAGATCAATTACTAATAAATTTATTTATGAGTTTAATCATCTCTCTTATTATATCATGTTGTCTTTACTTCTAAATTTTATGAAACTTTTTAAATTAGTTTTCCCAAAGTCTTAAATTTATGTGCCTACTCTCAAATGAAAAATATTCATAAAGTATTTTTAACTCTCTACGTCATCTTATCAATTTGCTGATGATTTCATATCATTCTTTTTGAAAGATTATTATACATATAAAGTCAAATATGAAAGAATGATAGGTATTCATACAAGTTTTCTATGTGTTTTTCTTGCTCAACACTAATTCAACTTTTTCTACCCTATGTAGTGCTTCCACTTTTAGATCAATTACTAATATGAGTTCAATCATTTCTCTTATTATATCGTGTTGTCTTTATTTTTAAATTTTATGTAACTTTTTTAATTAGTTTTCCCAAAGTTTTAGATTTATGTGCCTAGTCTCAAATGAAAAATATTCATCAAGTATTTTTAACTCTCTACGTCATCTTATCAATTTGTTGATGATTTCATATCATTCTTTTTGAAAGATTATTATACATAATTTGTATCTATTTTCTTAAAATCCAATATATTTCATATGTATGTATATATAAAACTCTAGTAGTTTGATGCCATTTTATTCCTTGTTTTGTATTTAAAAATCCAAGCTTGTGAATGATGATTGGTGGTGTTCTTACAGCTAGCAAAGTTTATTATTTAATAAGGAATGATAATTTTGCTCTCTCTTCCACAATCAATTTGGTGATCTTCCTCCTAACAAACATGAAGACTATGTCTTACCTGTTAGTTGGGTAAACACTATCATGTAATTTTTTCGTTTTTAATAAATATTATTTGATATTTTTATTTTTTGCTAATCCAATTTAGACACTTAGTACCTTAGCCCTATTTATACTAATGCTTTATATAT
>NW_018165271.1:172910-192567 GCF_001263595.1 Phalaenopsis equestris | reverse complement strand
TATATATATATATATATATATCATTTTTATTGATAATTACTTTAGGATTAGTTAGGTATTCTTTCTTAAATGTCAATCAAAGGTCCTCAATAAAATTTAGAATTTCATTATAAAAGGTATAAGTTTAAATTTTTTGCTTCCATTAAAAAACTCATTATTAATGCTTTAGAATTTTTACAATTTTGGTTTTACTTTTTGTATTTTGGCAATAGTTATGTTCATTTAACTTTTTCTCTAAGGAATCTCAACAAAATATTGCTGCTAAAGTAAAAAATTTGTTCATGTCTGTAGTTGCTTAACTTAACATGTATAAGAATGTTATCAATGCAGTGCATCATTTTGATGAAGACAAAATAAAGTCTAATTACAACAGGTAAAGCTAAAGATAAAAATAAATCAAAAGAGTGGCTCTATTAAACTAGTAAAATAAATAGCACATAATTTAGAATATTTTAAAATATTCATGTTTTACTATGTTAATATCATTTTGTTTACTTGGGTACTTTTATGCATAGCCATAATATGAACAAATTTTTAGACATTAATGGTTGGAACTCCTCCTTAATTAATGATCATCTTCTCTTATCTTTCTTTTTTTTTTCTCTATAATAGCCATGGCCCAAGTGTTTTGTAATGCTTATAAAAATGGGTTGAAATTTTTGTAACTTAAACTTTTGGAATAATATATTTTTGATGGAAATGTATTCTTCATTATTTTGGTTTTCTAAGAATTGGCTTTTTTTTTTCTTTCAAATCTTTCAAGTAATCCACTACTCTCTAATATCTGCTATGAACTCCTCTCATTTTCCCCAACTTCATAAGAAGCAAATAAAACTTCCAATCATTCTAGACACCTTCATATAACTAGTCAAACTATGGAATAATATGACATTATCTTATTATTTACTCCTTGACACCATTATGAGCTCTATTAAGCCTGAAACTAATCACATCACTTCTTATTGGTGGAACCATCAAAGCTAAATGAGGACGGTTAAGCTTGAGCAATATTTACAAAGTTTACGGAAACATGTTGCTCTCTCCAAAATCAAGCAGAACAGACTCAGCACATATGGCATATAAATATCAAACAAATTCCCTAAAAAAACTAATTTCTGTAACGTATTTAGATGAAGATCATAACCCGAAGGAAATACTCCACACGCGACATTTACTGAACATGACCTCTATGATTCTGCCACATCCAAGTTGACTTCAGCTTCAGCTTGGGCGACATTTTTCAACTTCTTATGCCTAGTCCTGGCTGTTGTCTGTTGAGAAACAAGGTTGGCTGCAGCAGCATCATATAATGAGCTTGGCTCCACATCTGCAGTGGTTTCATCAACTGTAGTAGGCATCTCCCTCACATGAGTCAGAAGCTTACTCATGTGCCACTGCGCATAATCGAACCGATCCTTTGTTAATGATGATTCCTGAATCACGATCGAAGCAAGCGAGCGCAATGCTTGTGAGCGGAACTTGTAGCCTGAGCTTTTCGGAAACAATGAGCTTTCTCGGCGCCATCGAATTAAAAGGTATCTATCAGGAAGCATGAAATAATTCTTCAATGAGAGCACACGAAGGATGTGCCTGCAAAGAATTCCGGATGACTCGAACTCTTGGCAGCTGCATTGAATCTCATCATCTGGTTGGATACACCTTACAAAGTGTCCTCCTTCGATCATCAACCGATGGCGAACAAGATAACTTTCTCTTTCCGTTTCATACACCGCAAATTGCATCGATTCTACAATTTCTCTCTGAAACATGTCGAAGGCATAAGGTGTGAGGATGTGCAATGCTTGTTCCTCGAGGGGCATGCACGTTCTGGTCTTAATATTTTGGTAGTTTTGTCGCAGTGTGGCTTCTTCTCCAGCTTGGTTTAGGAAATCAATGGCAGTCCCAACCTACACAATTAGTTGATGTGCAATTTTACTTATTTTGCAGTGCAGCTTCTTCTCCATATTTGTTTTAAGAATAATATTTCATATGATATTACAAAACAAGTGCAAAAAATTAGGAGTTAATCTACTAATTCAACTTCATCGATTAATGCAGCGCAGTGTTGACACGCGTGATGCAACCACTCTAATGATAGCATGTAGCAATATAGAGAGCCTTTAAGCATAAAACTGATATGGTATGCTATGGTATGAGTGAGTTACCCGCTCAAAAAAATCCCTGAGACGTGTCTGAGAATTCAAGGGCCCTTTGAAGAATGATTTGACTGAAGTAGGACGACCACTTCTCATTAATCCACCTAAGAAACAGCCTCGCAAATATGGCAGAGCCCAATACTCTCTATGAAATGAGAGTATAGCTATATGTCTATCAGAGTCGAGTCCAAAATCTAAAACCATCTGATTCCACTGATGATCGAATTCTACCACACTATCCAAATTGCACACTCTCAGCATGTCCGATACAAAATTCTCAAACTGTGAACCAGGTAAAGTTGAAAACCAACTCGATAACTTCGACGTAAGATGCCATATGGCAAAAACATGCTTTGTACTTGGTAGCTCACTCATCATAGCATCTTTAAGCCCCATGTCCAGATCTGTCAGCACCGTTCGTGGGAATTTCCCTTCCATCAATCTAACAAATGACTAAAGAGAAGAAAGATTAACACCTCTCACCCCTCAATAGAAATCAAAGGAAAAAAGGGAGAAATTTTCCAAAGTGCAAACAAACCTGCAAGGCCCATCTATGTGAATGGGGTTTAGCATCTTGCAGCAGAACACACCCAAAAAATATGACATTACCATAGTTGTCCAATCCAAACCAAACTCCAAACAGCCGATCATATTCATACAAATTATAACTTGTGTCAAAAATCACAATATCCCCAAACAATCTGTAAGCTTGAAATGATTCTGGATATGACCAAGCAATGTGCTCTACACAGTCACTGTCATCCAATGTGAACTCAAAACGAAAATCTGGACGCTTGTCCTTCATAGCCTTGCAAGCCTTGAGAAGCTCAGTTCCCTCATTTTCTTTATTGATGTTCTTAGAAGCCTGAAGGAAATTGCGAAGATCCCTCTCTGTGAAAGTTAAGTGACCAGCTTTTACTCCTTTCTCTGTCTCAAGTGCCTTCATTATATGATTCACAGTAAAACCACGCTTTGCAAGGGATAATATATTTTCACGATCAACTGAAGATATGTTCCGATACGCAGGAAGATGGCGTACTTCCTCGCTATCCAGCAGTTCATGATTATGCACATTACTGAATTGTATAACCACCCATCGAGAAACACCTTTAGAGACATTCTTCTTTATAATCATTTGAGCCTCACACTTACAACGTGATGATTTCTTATTACGTTGGCGTTTGAGCTCAGCTGTCTTCCTTGGGAGTGATTGGCCAGCACGATGGCAGACAAGCTCACGCTTGTAAACTCCTAAAGGATGAGTAGGGTTGCCTTTCGACCGCTCTCTACGAATGGCAAAACCATTCTTTCTAGCAAAATTGGTGTAGTAATTCTGAGCCTCATCATCAGTTCGGAAGGACTGGCCTACATAAGGTGAGCTATCAACTGAGCTTCTTTCCAAAGAAATTTTGAATGGTCCATGTGGAATTCTAGCTTCTATTAAAGACTCGGGTGACAAATCTTCTTCGTCCCCTTCAATCCTAACAAAACATGTCTCAATCCCACATGGGCATTGTCTTCTTTGAGTAAGACAACCATTTCTTGACGAAAATTTTGTCATGCTTGTTTGAGCACCAACTAGCACGTCCTAAATAAAACGAGAAGCAACAGAAAAACATAAATGCTAGCAGAAATAAGGCTTAAAGCATGAAATAGTTATTAAAGTTTTTGAAACAAATCGAAGCTCCAAACAATAAAACATCACTGTGCACAAACATCATATGACATCACTTGTGTTGTATTTACTAGTGATTATTGAAATTTATGAGAATGCCCAAAGAGAACTACTTTAAAAGAGATAATTAGCCCAAATGAGAACTTGACAAATATACACAAAAGAAACTTAGTAAATGAAAGCAAATGTCTGTTAAAAAAAATTAAAGAAGGTCGAGTAAATTCGCCATGCTTCATTAATTCACAATACACAACTATCCAAAATCAAACTACCACAAAAATAAAGTAAACAATTGAAGTACTTCTATACAAAAGAAATTGAAGAATTGGTAAAAAAGAGCACATTTAAAATGAAGAATCCAAAAAAAACTAGGATGCGAGGTTATGAATTTAAATCTTAAAAACATAAGTATAACAATCTTAGCGTTAGAGCAAAATGGTAAGTATAACAATCTTAGTGTTAGAATAAAAAGGTGTAACTTATAGGGTAAAAAAGTTATTAATCTTTCAAAATAGCTTGCTAAGATTGAAAAAATATAATTTTTAGTAGAGCAATATTGAATGCGAGATAAATTGGCTAATTTCGTATAACAGAAACCCCGCAAAGGTTGAAATATACTGCTTTATTATATTAAGAGTGACTACAAAAGAAGACTCCCATTTTGCAAAGGTTAGAATAGATCTATATCTCCATCCCTTTTTAGTAGCTTCCCTCTCTTGTTGCATCTGTTCATTTTTTTCTTCAGTGCATCTTTAATATTAGGAGTGATATTTGTGTTGAAAGCTCTTTCTACCTTTAAAACTTTCAATTTAATAGTAGATATGGAAGCTTGACCCCCTTTTGTTGCCTTAACCATCAAGATATCATCATTATTCTTATCTAACTAATCATAATCATATCAAAAATCATCAGAAACTAATATGATTGATTATTTAGTTTGCTCTATTAATTAATTTTTCTACATATACTCTTTGGTGTGGATAAGAATTTATTGTCATACATATGACCTAAAAAGAAGATGCATATGTTTCATTTAATTATCTTCTCGCCAAAATGATAACTGTTGATAGAATTCTTCTTCTCGTCAAGAAGAAAACCATACTTCCATGCTTGGTTTTACTAATTGAAAACTAAGGACTGCCTTTATAAATTTTTTATCTATCGCACAAATTAATAATAAAGCATAAATTAGTTACCAAACTACCGATAAATCATTACTTAATTCAAAAGCAAATTAAAAACATTATAAAAAAAAATGCATACTTCAAAATGAGGGTTGAAGAATACACTCACGCACAAGATCTGTCTCCAATGGGACAACGCTAACACAAGGGCAGAGGCGATTCCATACATATAAAATAATTGGGCTTGTTGATGTTCACAAAAGGATGTTTAGGCCGACAAACCACAAAGGTATGAGAAAATGGGGCCAATAGTGGATCAAGAAAATCATAAGGGATTGAGAGCAAGAGATTGGTGGGGTGCACATCACAATTGACAAATTTTCAAGTGATTGGATGAGTTGGGGCTCGAGTGCATATGAAGCATAATGTTTTGTGATGCGTGTCGGAAGATCCGCAACAGTAGAGTAATGAATTATCATCTTAACATTGCAAAAAAACTAAGCACACACTCAGATAATTAAAAAAAAGTAGGAGACTGCTCAATTTTTACGTGGAAAACCCTAAAAATGGGGAAAGTCATGGGGCCTAGCCTAACTGAATTAATTCACTATGAATGGTGAGTAAATAGGTTCACTCTCCTCCTAAATTTGAGAAAATAAAGTTACAAAATTGATCATTGTAAATATACAGCATTAGTTCATCAATTATAGACATAGCTGACTGTAATAAATGTAATTCCCAGTGATTGCAAGTTGTAAGAGTCGAAACCGACTGCTATAAAGGTAGTAGTCCATCATAAATATTGTAGATGGATGTAACTATAGTTTGTCGTATAGGTTAGGTCGTAGTTAAAAGTCATGGTAGTAGTTGGTTGTGTGGGTCGTAGATGGTTGCTTCAAGAGTAACAGTTGGTCACAGAGATCGTAGTAGGAGGCTGCAAGAGTCATGAGCAACATAGGATGTAATTGGTCAAATAGGTCGTAATTGTAAGCTATGATGACATCTGTAAGCCATAGCGGTAAGAGTCAGGAGCTAGACGAGTTGTGAACCACGTAGGCTGTCGTGGTGAGCTGCAATGACGTCCATAGGTCGCAGAGGTCGGAGTCGGCAGCTACACAAGCTATGAGCACATAAGTTTTAGTTGGTCACATAGACAATAGTGGTGAGCTGCAATGACGTTCGTAGATTGTAGAGGTTGAAATCGAGAGCTGCGCGGAATTTGAGTCAAGTAGACCACAATTGGCAGTTGGTCACATAGATCGTAGTGAACTAGTGGTGGGCTGCAAGAAAAGAGTTTTAGGAGCCTAGAGAAAGTCACTGTCTTTGAGGTGAATTATTACACTGCATTCGAGAGGCATCGTTGCAACATACGTAGGTGCATTGTTACACCGTCATCGAGGTGTGTTGTTGCAACGTATTTGAGGCGCATTGTTACAGCCTTCGGGAGACATCTTTGCACCGTATGTGGGATGCGTTGTTCTACAAGATGTCTCATTACTTTGCGATGTACGTCGTGATTCCATAGCGCACGTAGTGATTTCACAATAGTTTTCATTGCAACGAGTCAAGGGTTTCCTATAGTGGTCGACGATGGTCGGCGAGTAGTGTTTAACAATGATCGACGGCTAAAGAAGTTGAAGGTATTGATCGAATCTGCTATGCAAAAGCAATAATGGACTTCAGCTCCTCCAAAATTTAGCCTTCCTCTGGCTCAAGCTCTCCCCCATGTCAAGAGGGGATAGAGCTTTATTTATAGTCTAGGAGAAGCCCTTCTGCAAAAGAAAAGGAATTCATACTACTCCATCAGACGGCTTGGAGAGATTCCCTCAATTGGGTGACATTCAGTGAACATTTGAGTGTTTTAATAATATCAGAATTGAGTGATCTTACACTTGTTGGATTTGTCTCACCGAGACGCTTGATTTGATTTTAGCTTGTTAAGTTTAGAATATGTTTAAAATTTCAATTATGCACTCGAAGCTTTCAAAAGTGGTTTAACAGCTTGATCTATACTTAATTTGACTTAGATTGAACCAATTTTGGTATCGTTCGTCGAGCCGATCAGTTTGACTATAAGTTTGTTAAAATTGAAGTCCTTGATGAATTTTGATTGAAGTTTGAAAGTTTCATGCTCAAAAATTGCCTTAAGATTCGTGTTTGATGGCATATCAGTTTATATGCTCAAAATGACACGATGGAGTGGGGTTTATAAGAGTAATTAGATTTAGCCATATTTTATATTAATTTAGTTAGAAGTTTGTATATGATGCACGAACCTCCTAATCAAGGAGCAATGCAATGTAAGATATGGACAGACATCCGAAACAACTCCAACAAATGTTAGATACGATATAGAAGTGTCCGATTTTAAAAAAAAATTAAAAAAGGATATGCGTGTCCTAAATTAATAAATTAAAATTGAGCAATTTTATCCTTTATTAGCCTCAGATCAATTTAGTCTTTTATAATTAATTATTGTTTGGTATAAATAGAGCATAATAGTTTAGGGTTAGGGTTATGCATGAGATTGTTTTCTTGATTTTTAGGGTTGGTAGAGATTTCATACCTCTCGATTTGTAAAATTTGGGAGAGATCGCCTACCTCTCGAATTGTAAGTGTTTATTTCAAGTATTCATGTTGATTGACATGCCTAAAATATTTTACTTTTATTTGCACATTTAATATTTATTTTTAATGATATTGCGCTTTAATGAAAGATATTTTTGATGTCTTTGGTTATAGGTGCACTAAATGGAGTAAGTAGAGCAAATGAAACGAAAATAGAGCAAGTTGGAGTCAAAGAAAACAAAGTGACCAATGTTGACCTGACGCCTGGCGCCAGAGTCAGTTTTTCTAGATGGTTCAATGAACGTGAATGAATTTTGAAGGGGTGTTTGAAGTAACTCTTGGTGATTTTGAGAGCTCTATTTAAAGAAACTTCGGAGATTCAAAGGAATTTTTTTTTAGAGAGAAAGGAGAGCCTTCTTAGAGGAGAGAGAGACTTGAAAACTTGCTTAGATTTGGAGGAGAAGAGGAGAAGTGAGATATATCTTCTTCAATACAGTTCTAAGTGAGATTGGAGTGGAATTGTAAGGAGAGTGAGTGATTCAAAGGAACAAGAAGGATTGCTTGGGAAGAAGTCTGAGATAAGTTGTTTATTTTATTTATTTTTACTTAGTTTTATTTTGTAAAGTTATATTTATTTATAAATTCATGTGTTGTTGTTTCTTACCCATGAGAACTGAATAGTTTCCTTTGTTTTTCTCCCCACAATGAGAAATAATTATGTGTAGGAATGAAGTTTAGTTGAAATGTTTTTAATTCCATAAATTATGATAATTTAAACTCTACGTTTAATTTACTTATCGATTCATAGGGTTAAGTGCATTTAGTCTCATGGATGAGAATTTAATCCATAGGATTAAGTGCAAATAAATAGAGAAATAAGTTTTGATGGGCGTAGAATTGGAGATTCAAAAATGACAGACTAAAATTTTTAATTTTGTCCAAATGTTTGGAAACTAAATCGAGATGTTAGCCTTCAGGTGAGGGGTAAGTGAGAACTCTACAGTGACAGCTAGTATCTTCTCAGTCTAACCACGTATTTAGGGCATAACTCTAGATTAGCAAATGTTCATTATGCACTCGAGACGGTAAATAATAGGTATGTTCTTATTTGGCACAATACATTAATTTTAGTTAAAATTATTTGATTCCTTGGCGCCAGAGATGATTTTTCTAGATGGTTCAATGAACGTGGACGAATTTTGAATGGGTATTTGAAGTAACTCTTGGATATTTTGAGAGCTCTAAAAACTCCAGGGAATCAAAGGGAAGTTTTTTTTTAGAGAGAAAGGTGAGTCTTCTTAGAGAATAGAGAGTCTTGGAGGCTTGCTTAGATTTGGAGAAGAGGAGAAGTGAGATATATTTTCTTTACTATAATTCTAAGTGGGATTGGAGTAGAATTGTAAGGAGAGTGAGTGATTCAAAGGAACAAGAAGGATTGCTTGGGAAGAAGTCTGAGATAAGTTGTTTATTTTATTTATTTTTACTTAGTTTTATTTTGTAAAGTTATATTTATCTATAAATCCATTTGTTATTGTTTCTTCCCCATGAGAACTGAGTAGTTTCATTTGTTTTTCTCCTCACAATGAGAAATAATTATGCATAGGAATGAAGTTTAGTTGAAATGTTTTTAATTCCATAAATTATGATGATTTAAACTCTATGTTTAATTTACTTATCGATCTGGCCAATTGATTTTTTAAAATCTGTTGTGAAACATGATGACCCGAAAGGACTATGTTTTCCTCAACAAAGTAAGAATCACATTTAATCTCATGGATGAGAATTTAATCCATAGGGTTAAGTGCAAATAAATAGAGAAATAAGTTTTGATGGGAGTAGAATTGGAGATTTAAGAATGACAGACTAAAATTTCCAATTTGGTCCAAATATTTGGAAACTAAATCGAGATGTTAGCCTTCAGGTGAGAAGCAAGTGAAAACTCTAGAGTGACAGCTAGTATCTTCTCAGTCTAACCACACATTTAAGGCTTAACTTTAGATTAATTTGGTTGTAGGTACACTAAATGGAGTAAGTTGAGCAAATGGAATAAAAATAAAGAAAGTTGGAGTCAAAGAAAACAAAGTGGCCAATTTCGACATGGCACCTAGGTGCCATAGGAGATTTCTCTACATAATTCAACGAACATAGATAAATTTTAAAGGGGTGCTTGAAGTAACTCTTGGTGATTTTGAGAGCTTTATTTAAAGATACTTCCGAAGATTCAAAATGATTTTTTTAGAGAGAAGGAGAGTCTCTTCTTAGAGAATAGAGAGTCTTGGAGGCTTGCTAAGATTTGGAGAAGATGAGAAGTGAGATATATCTTCTTTACTATAGTTCTAAGTGAGATTGAAGTGGAATTGTAAGGAGAGTGAGTGATTCAAATTAACTAGAAGGATTGTTTGGGAAGGAGTTTGAGACAAGTTGTGTATTTTATTTATTTTACTTAGTTTATTTTGTAAACTTATATTTATCTATAAATTCATGTATTTTTGTTTCTTCTCCATGAGGTTTGAGTAGTATCATTTGTCTTCCTCCCTACAATGATGAATGATTATGTGCAAGAATGAAGCTTAGTAGAAATGCTTTTAATTCCATAAATTATGATAATTTAAACTCTATGTTTAATTTACTTATCGATCTGACCAATTGATTTGTTAAAATCTGTTGTAAAACACAATGACCCGAAAGGGCTATGCTTTCCTCAACAAAGTAAGAATCATATTTAGTCTCATGAATGAAAATGTAGTTTATGGGGTTAAGTGCAAATAAATAGAGAAATAAGTTTTGATGAGCGTAGAATTGGAGGTTTTAGAGTGAGACTAAAATTTTCAATTTGGTCCAAATGTTTGGACACTAAAGCTAGATGTTAGCTTTCAGGTGAGGGGTAAGTGAGAATTCTAGAGTGACAACTAATTTCTTCTCAACCTAACCACGGGTTTAGGGACTTAACTCTGGATTAACTAATGTTCTTTATGCACTCGAGAGAGAATAAATAATATGTATGCTCCTATTTGACACAATACATTAATTTTATTTAAAATTATTTGATTCTTACACTAATTATAAACTCATTGCAAGGAGAACGATGTTTTATGCAAATTTGAACTCTTCTGTACATTGTTATTTTAGAATAACTTAGTGGTAACTTTACATTTTAGCCTTTTTAGATTGTTTTGCATTTACATTCTAGCTTTGCTTAGCATACTTAGCATTTCTTTTAATTCTGTAGGAGATAATAAAATTTTTTTTTATCATTTTCTATATAAGTTAACTACAGTTTAAAGAAGGTTTTACTAAAGTCATCCTATAAGAGTTTTGTCTATCTCTGTGGGATTGATACATAGGAATTCATTAGAGTCCTATATTACTTGAAACGATACGTATACTTACGCAATACCCTTAGTGTGTAAATCATTTTACAACTTTATATAATATTTAATTTTGCATATTAACCACTAAATATAAATTGGGTCAATCTTTTGCTCAAATTTCAGAACTAAAATAATTGTGTAATTACGAGTCGGGTCATTGATCTGCTTTCATTTTAGTGTTTGTGGAATAAAATATGTTTGCCTGGATTTCTGTGTGAAATCTATTCTAAATCGTATCACATTTCTCCATCATATGTACGTTATTTTAGCATTTTTCCTAACTCTAACGCTATCCACACAAAAGCCAAATTCCTAAACCTATGCTATCAATGTAAAAGGGAATATTACATAACCTAGTCTTGTTCCAACCCATTAAAAAATTATCTAAAAAACCCAAGAAAATCGTAAAACTCTTCAGATCATATTTAGATAGACTACTCTAAATGTTTCATATGTGTTTTAGGCCAACATTTTTCCAGATCATCAATATAAAAATCCTAAACTTACATTTCTTGGATTTCCATATGCTTGTTCGACCACTATAATATAAATAACTTACAATCACTTCTCAAAAAATTACCTCAATGCTTGTATACTATTAGGAACATCTTTTGAAGCCTCATAAACCTAAATAAGCCTACAATCCAAGGTTTGCCCATGGGCTTTCATTTGTTTCTTACATGAGAGTGGGTTCCTTCTACTAGTTTAATGAAATTGTTTTCTACACATAATTATACGAGATGTATGCAACTCAAACACAAGTAAAAACCTAATATCGAAAAAACAAGAAAAGATGAAAAATTGCATATGTTTATAGAAGAAACAATTTATTAGATAGTGTGTGTGTGTGTGTGTGTGTGTGTGTGTGAGAGAGAGAGAGAGAGAGAGAGAGAGAGAGCTTTCACGTGCTCATCTTTTTAGAGGAGGAAGGCTGGTAGAGCAAGTCCAACGATGAGATATGGATGACTGAAGCAATTTAATTCTATTGTCATGTACAAAGGTGGGGTTGCTCATTAAGTTATCGTGTTGCTAGAATGATGACTAATATAATTTGAGGAGAAGAAAGAATGGTCTTGGTTGGTCATTGGAAAAGTAGCATACAAAAAACAGCTAAAGAAAGCCGCCAACAGCAACAGAGTGACAGTATCAAAAAGGAGAAAGCTGCTTCAAGTAGGAAGATTCCATTGTGGTTATAGATTAGTTTAGGTCTTAGCCTCCATTATTACGCGTGTTAAGTTTGAACTGCAATGATTTAAGATTAATATATCCTTTCATCATTCTTTAATTTTGTAAATGCATTTTTGTTTTTCTTCATTTCATGAAAACATAGCCTAGGCATAAAACAAAAGTTACTTTGCATTAGTTGTTCTGATGTGCATGCTTATCAAGCATAGACAAATATAGATTTTAATGGGTCCATTTGATAGATGACGATAGGCCAATACTTGCTAAATTTTGATATATTTAGAATAATTGTGTGAATAACAAGATTTAAGAATTATTGGCCGACAAAACAAATGTGAACTTAGCACAATAAAAAATAAATAAATAAAGAAGCTATTTAACAGCTCTAGACTTCTACCAACAATCCCTAAAAGCCTCAAATATTTTGAACAGTTTAGCTTTGAACTGATTGAAAGGAAACTTGTCCAAATGCATAGTCAATTCAGAATCATATCTCAAGCCATGCTTAGCCATCTATTTTGTTAAATGAAATGCTTATCTGAGTGTTAAATGTAATCATTGTAGGTTTTATCTCCCCTGAATTTTGAAATTTTTATAACGTTTATTTTTTTTCCTTTGTGCAGAATAAAAGAAATATTTCAAGGGGGCGTAAGCTATTTTGTAGGAAATAAAAAAGTAAGAATTTAATTCAATTTGACTCTAGTTGTTGAGGGATTTCACTGGTCGTCCCTGCCTATTGGGGCTAAAGTTATAAACAAACAAAATAACTTCTTACTTATAAAGTAAAGAGCATTAAGCAACAGTTAATGGGTATGAAACGATTTTGCATTCAGTTGCAGATTTGAACCGTGCTCACCGCTCCCGCTGTTGCTCACGTTCTCTGTCAGTTAGAGAGACAAGGATACCCCTCGACTTGGAAGCGACAAACCACATAGAAATCTGGATGTGAAAGACAAAGAAAGAACAAAGATAACAAATGAGTGAGGTGGGAAAGAAGGTGGAATTGAGTTGAGGAGAAATTACCAAGTGCCCGAGCTGGTCAGCTCCGAATCTCAACTGCACTGATACATTGAACCAGCAAAACGCTGACGTCCAAAGCATTCGAAGCGTAAGAAAGCCCTTGGCTGAGACGGAAAGAAGCCTGATGAGGCACTTGGATGAGATAAGATGAAAAGTATGGCACCATGGCGAATTGGAGACGGCGCTCGGAACCAAAACGGAGGGCTTGCAGCAGTCGAAAGCATTTGGATTTCCTTTTTTTCCGGCCGAGGAGAGGCAACCGACAACCGTCGGCGGACAAGGAAAGAATAGCTAGGACCAAGCTCGTTCGGAGCTAGGGTTTGAATATTTTTTCAAGAAGAGAGACGCAGTCCAACGCCGTAAACCCCACACTTGCCTAAACTGCAATGATATTTTAGAGGGGAGCCGTTTGAGATTTTAACAACTGAGATTTATTACATTTAAAATTGTATATTAGGCACAAGTCCACTGAAGCAAAAATTTTTATGTGCAGACTCGTGATATAGCTTTACGTGTGACAGAAGTTATTTCTAAATTATTTTCACGTTATTTTTAGATTATTTTCAACAATACCGAAATAACCCAGAAATAACTCAAAAATAAAGATCGCGGGTTATTTTTGGGTTATTCGGTATTATTGAAAATAACTCAGTTTTAACCTAAAAATAACTCAAAAATAAACTACGGCGCACATAGAGCTACGTCAGTAGTCCGGACATAAAAAGCACTCAAGACACTATATTCTTTCTTGTTCGTATATTCTTTATGAAGTTGGTCAGTTCATTAAGCCGACTGAAGGAAATACTCACGGACCCAACGAACATCACCCGACAACATGTGATACCTTACCAAAGAGTTATAAATTGAATGATCATTTTCACTAGGAGGGGATCTTGAAAACTTTCAAAATAACTAAGCTTTACTTCTAATTTATTTCACTTTCCTTCATTTGACTAAGGCTATATTCCTTGGGTGTGTTCCACAAAATAATTTAGGATCCAACATCCTAAAAGGTGTGGTGAGCATGGAGTTATGTCTTTAACAAGATGAAGAGTGCGTCAAGGTGAAGGAGCACATCAAGAAGAAGCATCCAATTTTGAGTCCATTCGGGAATTCATGCAACACAAAATCAAGGGCTCTATAATCGGATGGCAGGTCAAATTGCGGAACTGGCCTGAGTGGTGCTTGAGGGAATGGCGCGGCCCTCCCGCAACCTGATCCAATAGCACCCAAGCCTCAAACTCAACAGACGGCCCAAGCTACCGAGCGAGTGGAAGAGTCCCAATATCATGTAGTATCAAATCCACGCCAAAGCGAGGAGCACAACAAGGAGCAATAGAAGTCTACTGTCAGATGGAAAATGCATTTTCCTTGCATATTGTGGAAGTCAACTCATCGGAGAAGTTTAATGTTCCCTCTTTAGAACCATAAAAGAGTCGAAGCAATCCTGTTGACCATATTGCATCCTTCAAGTCAGCAATCTGCCTTCTCTGGGTCTCCAGTGTATTAAAATGTTGGACATTTTACAGCTCATTGATAGATTCTTCTCTCAGGTGGTTCAACAAACTGCCCATAGAAATTATCAATTCATTCGGAGACTTCAAAAAGTTATTTTTTGACGCAGCATGCTAGCGCCCAAAAACCGCTAAGGGACTAAGATTCTTTGTGATATGTGAAACAGGGACAGAACATAAGCCTACGAGCATACATTATAAGATTTTAGAAGGAGATGCTCAAAGTACAAAACCTAGAGTCAGTTGTTGCTAAAGCAGCCTTGCTGCAAAGACTAAAAAATTCTGCAGTTATAATATTTTTTGGGCCTACGGAAATCCGAGGCATTAGCTGAACTTCTGGAGTTAGTTAACAATCACATCTCAGTTGAGGAGTATATGAACTAACTAATTTTTAATGGTGAGAAATAGGATTGGCAGTTGGTCAAGAATAGCTCGAGGAAAGATGCATGGAGAGAGAAGGATGGCCCATGTCTGAAATGCAAGAGAGGTCGATCGTCGCGAAGGGATAAAAAAGACGAACATGACGGACCTAATGCAGCCAATCAAATTATCGGTCTACAGGAGACTAAAGGAAGTCCCGACATACACTGTTACGAGTTTTGATGGAAGAACTCATAGACGCAATAAAATACAAGGAATATTTCTGAAAGGCGACTCCATTGAAAATTGATACTTCCCTCTGGAATCTCAACACATACTGTAAGTATCATTGGGACCATGGGCATGACACCGAAGAATGTAGACATCTCCATAACCTAGTGGAGGAGCTAATCAAGGCTAGAGAACTCAAGGAGTTTGTAGCCCTAAAGGCCCAAACTTGGTGGAAGGGCAAGACTCTAGTGAATAACAAATCAGGCCAACCTACCTGAGCCAATGTTATTCACATAGCAGAAATTATCCCAACTATACTAGGATGTGATTCATATGTATGAGTTGATTGATAAAGGACTTGATCGGGGAACTACTTTGTTGTTGTTGTCGTTCTGAAATGGAAGCCCCATCCTTCAATCATGTTCACTGATGTGGATCATCCCCTAACCAGGGATTCTTAAAATGATGTTGTTGTTGTTACAACACTCATCAGTAACTACCAGGTAGGGAGTATCCTGGTTAATATTAAGAACTCAAGGAACATTTTGTTCCGGGCCACATTTTAAAAGATGAATTTAACAACCAAACAATTAACTGCACCAGCCGGCTCATTATATGGATTCTCTAGCAAATGAAAGGAGGCACTTGTTGTAATAGCACTCAGAGTCACTTTGGGAGAACGCGGCAATTGATTTACCAACAAGAAAATTTCTTGGTGGTCGATGATACACCAAAATAATATATTATTTTAAGTATACATTTTATGTTTATTTTTTGTGATAATGCACTTTAAAGAAATGTATTGTCATCTTTTTTTGCAGGTATATCAATTGTAGACATTTAAAGCAAAAGTAGTAAAAAGAACAAAATTTGGAGCCAAAACTACGAATTTTGGAATTCTGGAGCCAAATTTGCGCTAGAAGCGTCATTTGATAGAGAGTTGGAGCCAGATGCGCCTGATTTGGCGTCTGAAGCACCAAAACTCATAACAACGCGATCTTAAGAAAGTTGGCGCGAGATGCGCCAGAGACAACTTTTTTGCGGATTAAGGATGTTCAGGACGAATTTTGAGCAAATTTCGAAAGGGACACTTGTTCTAAACACCCCTTAGAGTGATTCAATTAGGTTGATTTTTTGAGGGAATTTTGAATTTTTTTTAGAGGGAGGCAACATCTAATAAAAGAGAGGGAAGTCTAGAGTTAAGGAGAGTTTTTGGTATGGTGTGTAAGGGGGGCAAAAGAGAGAAAGAAAGTGAAGGGCTTGGAGATTTTCTTCAAGGATTGTAAGAGGAGAGGGAATGTGAGAGATTTATTCTTCATTACACCTAAGAGAGAATTGAGAGTGCTTGTAAAGTGGGAAAAGCTTGAATAGAACTTCTAGGGATTTGCTTGGGAAGAATTGTGAGATAAGTTGTGTTTTATTTCTTTTGTTTTATAAACTTATTTTTATATATGAAATCTGTGTTTTGTCGTATTCTTCTTATGAATTCTGAATAGTCTTCTTTATCCTTATCCCTAATTTGAAATATGGTTTTGTGAAGAATTAATTTTATTTTATACAGTTTTAAATGTTAATAATTTGTGATGATTTGAACTCCGATTTTCATTTAATTTTTGATCTGATCAATTAAATTGTTAAAATGTGTTCAGAAACATATGTTCCAAAAGGGCTATGATTTATACAACATAGAGAGAATTACATTTGATTTCTAGAATCACATTTGAATTCATGGGAGAGTATGTCATCCATGGAGTTGAGTACAAATAAAAAGAGAAATATACTTTGTTAAATGCAGAATTGAAGATTTTAAGGTGACAAATTAAAATCTCCAATTTAGTCCAGTTGATTGGAAACTAATGTGAGATTGTTAGCTCTCAGGTGAGGGAGTAGTGGGAGCTCTAAAGTGGCACTCGGTATCCTCCCAGCCTAACCATGGAATTAGGGACCAAACTCTAGATTAGTCAATGTTTTTTATGCACTCAGAAGAGTGTAAAGATTGCTCCCGTTTGACACAAAACAATATATATATATATATATATATATATTTCAAATGATTTTAATTTTTTCACAATCCATGTACTTATTGTAAAGGGAAATGATGCTTTCTTAAATTTGAACTATTCGTCACAAAAACTTGGTTTAGTTTTCGTAAGTTTATTTTTGAAAATTTTGCAATTAGTTTAATTAACTTTGTCTTTTACTGCATTTTATTTAGCATTCACTCTATTACTCTATATTCAAATTTTGTACTTCACTTTTGTAGTTTAAAATTGTAGTTTATATTACAATCTTAGGAATTTTCTTATAAGCATTTCCAACTTCCTTATGAGATCAATATCAAGGACTCCATTAGAGTCATTTATTACTTGAGCGATACATATACTTGTGTTATTTATAAAGGATTTGACAGTTTAAAGATTTTTAAAAGACAAAACTATTTTTACTAAAGTTATTTTTGTTGGGATTAAATTACACTTTAACTGTTGTATCTGTCATGTGTATTTTGTAATATTGAAAAACATTTACAAAATTAACACACTAAATTCATTCGCATCAAGTATTTGGTGTCGTTGTCGGGAAAGTAACGGAAAGAAGTAGTAAGTTATTTTATAATTTAAATTATTTTTATTTTAAACAAAAAACTAAAAAAATTTGTAGTTTAGTTTGAATATTTTCATATTTTTGGGTGTTTGCTTATTTTAATTACTTATTGTGTTTGTTTTTGTGTAGTGTAAGATATGAAGATTTAATGCCTTACGATTTGGAGTTAGAAAGAACTACTAGAAAAATTTGAAATCAATAAAAAGAGATAGATCATTTTAGCAAAATGACTTGCAATTTGAGTAATGATGGAAATGAAAATAAACATCATCAGAGACATTTAACAGATTATGTTAATCCTACAACAAATAAAATTCATTTGAGTATACAAAACCCTGCTGTTGCTGCCAATTCATTTGAGCTTAAACCTGCTATTATCAAATTGTTCAAAATTTTTATCAACTGAAGATCCTAATTTACACCTTGTTAGTTTTCTAGAATTGTGTGCTACTTTTATATATGATGGAGTGTCGAATGATGCCGTCAGACTTAAACTTTTTCCTTTTTCACTAAGGGATAAAGCTAAGATGTGGTTAAACTCATTATCACCTGGATCTATCAGAACTTGGGGAGACTTATCACAAAAAAATTTTATCTAAATATTTCCCACCTTAAAAAAACTGCTAAGCTTAGAAACATTATTGTATCTTTTTGTTAATTTGAAGTGGAATCAATTTATGAAGCCTAAGAAAGATTTAAATTTAAAGATCTCCTTAGGAAGAAAAGATCTCCTTAGGAAGAGTCCACACCATGCGTTGCCAGATTGGTTAATAATTCAAACTTTTTATAATGGATTGGTTGGATCTCTTGGATTGATAATAGAGCTGGTGGTGGTGGATCATTAATGTCAAAATCATTCGATGAAACATATTCTTTAATTGAAGAGATGACTACTAATAATTTTCAATGGCCCTCAGAAAGGGTAAATCCAAAAAGAGTAGCTGATATTCATAACTCTGATGCAATATCTATGTTAGTTGCCCAAATAGTCGTTATATCAAAGAAGATAGATCAATATGGAATGAATTATTCTCAGACATCACTTGTGCTTGAGGAAAACTAATTGGGACAAATGATAAAGTCTCAATCTTCTTATGAGACCTTAAATGCAATAAATAATTGTTCTAATAATTCTTATGCTAATTATTATAATCCTGGTTGGAAGAATCATCCAAATTTTAGTTGAAGTAATAATAACTCTAATACTACAAATCTACAATGGGGAAACAATGATGTAAACCCATTAGGAAACTCCAACAATTAAGCAAATCTAACTTATAAACCTTATTACCCTCCAGGTTTAATAATTTGTAAAGTGAGCAAGGAGAAAAAAATTATCATTTGATGAATTAATATTGTAAAGAATTGATATTGTAACATTGTAGATAGGTAGTCAATTACAAAGTCAAGGAGTTGCAATCAGAAACATGGAAAATCAATTAGGATGTACTGCTACTACACTTAGCAATAGACATCCGGGAACGTTGCCTAGTAATGTTGAAGTAAATTCTAAAGATTAGAACAAAAAACAAACTAAGGCTATTCAACTGAGAAGTGGAAAAGAATTGGAAATCAGAGTTCAAAAAGAAGTGGAAGTTGAAATTGAAAATAATGAGGTGGAAAATGAAAAATATGGTGAAGATTTTCATTTTGAGTCAGAATGTCCTATTAAACAAATGAAAATCATAGTTGAAAGACCACCACGTCCATTTCATCAAGGATTGAAGCAGAAAAACAGAGATAACCAATTTTCAAAATGTTTAGAAATATTGAGAGAAAATTAACTAAACATTCCATTTATTGAAGCCTTAGAACAAATGTCAAGCTATGTGAAGTTCATGAAGGAGTGAAG
>NW_018165271.1:168987-172843 GCF_001263595.1 Phalaenopsis equestris | reverse complement strand
ACTCAGTGAAGAGTGTAGCCAACTCTTTTTATCAATGTAAGACTTGGATTTCTTACTTTTATAACTTCTTTTATCCTGGAAGTTTTACTATTCCTTGTGTTATTGGCAAAAGATTTTTTAGAAATGCTTTATGTGATTTAGGAGCTAGTATTAATCTTATGCCTTTATCAATTTTCTTTAAAAGGTTGGGTTTAGGAGATATTTCACCTATAACTATAACTCTTCAGTTAGCTGATCATTCAATTACCTATCTTAAAGGAGTTATAGAAGATGTTTTGGTAAAAGTTGATAAATTATCTTTCCTGTGGATTTTATTGTATTAGATACGGAGGAAAATAAAGAAATTTCTATCATTTTAGGAAGCTGATTCCTTGCCACTGGACGAGCTTTGATAGATGTACAGAAAGGAGAACTAACTATGAGAGTTAGTGATTAAGAGGTTACATTTAATATTGCAAAATCAATGAGACATCCTGCAGAAGAGCAAGAGATTGAATGCTTCAGAATGGATATCAATGGATATTTAAGCCATGAATATTTCAAGAAGACATTTGAAAAAGAATTTGAAAAGGAATATTTGGAATATCAAGATGAGGATAAAATTCAAGATGAATCTACAGAAGGGAGTAAAGAAGATTTAGATTATGTTCATGAAGAAATTGAAATGTTAGACCCTACAGAAAGTAATAATAATTTGATTTCATCTATTGAGAAACCTTCTGAACTAGAACTAAAAACACTTCCTACACATTTAAAGTATGCATTCTTAAGAGATTTATCTACATTACCTGTTATAGTATCCTCAAAATTAACCGATGCGTAGAAACAACAGTTATTATAAATTTTGAGAAGATATAAGAAAGCCTTTGGATGAACATTAGCTGATATTAAAGGAATCAATACTTTAATTTGTATGCATAGAACTTTATTAGAAGATCAACATGAACTAAGACCTGATCCTCAAAGGAGATTGAATCCTATTATGAAAGAAGTTTTTAAGAAAGAGGTTTTAAAATGGTTGGATGTTGAAATAATATATCATATTTCAGACAGTGCTTGGGTGAGTCCAATTCACTGTCTTCCAAAGAAAGGAGGTGTGACTGTTTTGAAAAATGATAATGATTAATTAATATCAGCAAAAGAAGTCACTGGATGACGGATCTGCATAGATTATAGAAAATTAAATTCTGCCATTATGAAGGATTATTTTCTTTTATCCTTTTTGGACCAAATGTTGGATAGGTTAGTTGGGCACAGATATTTTTGTTTTCTAGATGGATATATCAGTTATCATCAAATACCTATTGTTTCAGAGGATCAAGAAAAAATAACATTTACTAGTTTTTATGGAACTTTTGCTTTCTGGTGAATGTCATTTGGATTATGTAATGCACCTACAACATTTTTAAAGATGTATGATGTCAATTTTGAGTGATTTAATTGAAAAAGGGATTGAAATATTTATGGATGATTTTTTTGTATTTGAAACTTCATTTGAAATATGTCTAAATCATTTAGAGAAAGTTGTAGAATGATGTGAAAAGACTAATCTCGTATTAAATTGGAAAAAAAAATTCAACCCTTTTGAATTACAAAAGATATGTCTATTAGTCCAAGAGACATATCCCTTCATAAAAGAACCTTCCAAAGGGTCTAGATGTATTGAATCACTCCATGGGGCATTTAGAATAAGTGGTCCCTTCAAAATTCACACAAAATTCATCCTGAACCGCCCTAATTCATAAAAGTCATCTCTAGCGCCTCAGGCGAAGGTTCTGGCGCTTCAGGCGCCAAGTTACTTAAGACTGTGTTGTTTTGGGTTTTGGCGCTTCAGATGTCAAATCTCTGTAAAATGGTGCGTCATGCGCTAATTCTGGCACTTGAGGTGTCAGCTCTCTGTAAAGTGGCATTTTAGGCACCAATTTTGGCACTTTAAGCGGCTAGAATCACAAAATTCGCTGTTTTTGCTCCAAATTACATCATTTTTGCTACTTTTGCTCCAAATGACTAATATTGATACACCTGTAACAAAAACATGAAACTACCCTTCTTTAAAGTGCAATATATCTAAAAATAAGTATTAAATATATACTTAAAATAACACATTAGTTGGGAGTGTCAAAATCCTTCAAACTTAATTGTTATTTGTCGTCAAGTGACATTTTTACTAGATAAGAAAATATATATGACTTAGGATAGAGATTAACTTATAAACTTCTATACTTTAGTTTCCCAAATAAAATAGTAAAATTTACAAAAAATTTTAATAGTTAGATTCAAACTCTAAGTTTAAGAGTGCTTAGTAATCAAATCTAAGATTTCTGAATCTTTATTCATTTCAAAAAGAATTGCAATTTATCATATCAAGAATACTTAGAATATCCATATTGGAATTTCAAGAAAACTTTATTAGTAAAGGTGCTAATACTCAAATATAATTTTAGAAAATGCAATAAAGTCTTTTCCTTAAGTTGATTCAAATGAAGCCAATTTTTGATTAGGCATCTCCTCACATTCCCTCCCCCTTTTTTTTATTTTCTTTTTCTTTTTTTTTAATTCAGGATCTTTGCAATCTTTTCTTTCCTTTTCTTTTTCTTTTTCATGTGATGATTACTATATCTGGATAATCTTTAATAGTTTTGAACTTCACTGTCCTCTTCCTAAAGTTAAAACTTCTTACCTTTCATCACTTTATAAATTCATATTAGTTTTGATGATTTTTCATAAAGTTTCATTCATTTCTTTTTACATGAAACTCTAACATTCTTATTACTTCAAAAATAATCACCCCTTAAAAATTTATCCATCACCTTCGCATATGCTAGCTATATCATGTTAAACTCTTCTCTGCTTATATTCATCATTATAAGCATTCCTTACTTCAATTCCTTCAATCCTTTTTACATATTTACAATATCCATTTGTTGAATCATAAGCTGCTCCTTAATATTCTCAAGTAAAGCAGAGCGAGAAGTAGATGTCCTTGCAGCAGATGTTGAGGGGTCTGTCACTACCTCCACTCCTGGACTCAGTAATTGATTCAAATTTTTGAACTGTATGCTTCCCAATAGGATTTTGTGGCTGCAACTTTTCTTCATTTTTATAAGACTCTACTTCTGACTGTTCACATAAAGTGAAAATCAGGGCAGGGTATCTCAAATCACTAGCTGTAGCACTCTTGGCTATACTCTGAGCATGATGTATTATAAGAGCACCAACATCAACTGCCTTCATTTTTGGAATGCAGAAGTATAACACAACTCTATATTTTGTTATTTCTCTTAGATGATTTGTTGAAAGCAGCTTAGCAGAGATGAAGTAATGTCACACTTTTGACTGAAAATTCATCATGAAAGTGGAGAAATTAACTTTCTTATTATTCTTAATTTTCCATTCTGCCCTTCCATCAGTTAGAAAGGCTATTACTTCATCTAGTGATGAATCAGTCATCACGAATGTAGCATATTCAAAATGACATGTATTTCTCAGTCCATAAAACACATTGATCCTTTCTTTTGAAAATTCAACTTGTTTACCTCTCACAAAGATGTGATCATGAGTAGTGAATCACAAGTTGGCATAGAACTTCCGGATCATAGGCACAATAGCTACTACAGTGAAGTAGCACAGTGAAGTAGCAAAACCCAGTGAAGTAGCAAAACCTCTCCCAATTTCTAGCGACAATCAACCTCTCGATCTAGCCACCCGGGCTAGCAAATGCTCTTTCATGGATGTTGACCTCACTTTTGGTTGAGGTCTAGAAAACTTCTTTAGTAGCCTAGGTCTAGTCATAGGACTTTCCTATTGACTAGTCTTAGAAAATTAGAAAAGGTACCCCCACCATTAGAAATTCAAA
>NW_018165271.1:129306-162748 GCF_001263595.1 Phalaenopsis equestris | reverse complement strand
TAATTTCTTATATTAAATAGGGGAATTTGTCGGCCAATATATTGGTTTCGCAGACCAAACGGATGTCATAACTTTCTCTAGTTTATTTGATCGAGCATCACCCTCAATTCTTGTGTTCATCCTTCGGGATAGATACAGGATTTGAGGTAAAATGCTCTTTCATCTAAACTATGAAAATTATGGGGTCAGTTTGACTTCATCTTTTTCAAAAATAAAAATTTTTTAAAAAACGTCCTTCCGAAGCGGGCAACGGGATTTCAATTCCGATGACCGACAGCTTCTTACGGGCAAACCCCACACCAAAAATAGTGCCGACAATGGATTAATTTTCTTGAGCCCGTTTGAGTATTGTAACTGTGTTGGGCTTTATAGTTGATGAATTTTCTTGCATCAAAATCTCTCGTAGGCTTTGCTCTTTTTACTCGTGGAGCCATAGAAATTTCTATGGAAATCCAAATAAAATCTAAATAAATTGAAAAAATAAAAAATATAGTTCCACAAGTAAGATTATTTGGTAATAAACTTTTCACAATGAGTTTTCTTTACGCTTTTTCAATAAATCCCCAAATTTTATATTTTCCATAATCTAGAACAAATTCATGGTGAAGATAAAAAATTTTTGGTTAAAGTGAATCTCTTACCAAGAGAAGATGAAATCTAAGATCTTTGGCTATCAAAATCTTCTCAAATCCGCACAATATGAAGCCCTAAGTCACAGTTTAGAGGTAGGAAACGACCCAAGCAATAAAAAGGGAGTTTTACTGGGCAATTTCGTGGTTTTTAAGATATTTGGGCGTTTTATGGAATTTGGCGCCTCAGGCGTCAACCCAAATTTTTTTAGATTTCATTTTCTGAGGAAATCTGCAGCGTACCACTTTATATTAACTTCTAATTAACTCAAATAAACAATTGTACTAATAATTAAACAATTTTTTAACACATAAATTTTACTATATATATATATAAAATCTGCACTATTACAAACTAACAGTTTTCAAGCCAAAAAAATCTAATTCACTGTCGAAAGCAAACCAAACATCCAACACTGAAATCTAAATATCAAAATACTCAACAACAAACACAAATAGAGTTCAACAATGGAAGTAAATGCAATTCAACATAACACAATAACATAAGCAAGAGGTACTAATTAAGCGTTCCGTACATAAAGTAAGTTCAAACATCTTCTTCGCTCTCGTTCTCCCGGATATCTCCCATGGATTGGTAGTGCACGTACAAGTTGTAGAAAGATTGATAAGGAAATTCATCCATTGAATCTTCCTCGTTCCAAGCATGTTTCTTGAACATACATACCAAACTATCTTCAATACGTCTAGTATGTTCAAAATGTTCCGTCAGCCTCCAATCCAGATGACCCAACATTTCAAAATGTACCCAATTACACGCATAAGGTTTTATACCTCTTTCTCTATCTTCTTGATCCTCTTCAAAAGTGCATTTGAACTGAAGTAAGGTTGAATAGGTGATGAATTTTGGGATGATTGATCCATCAATATATTCATATCATTCTCATCCCCCATTCTAATGCAATTGCAATAAACTTTGGGTCCGTATGCTTCCAAGAAAGAAGCACTTTTTCCTAACTTTCATAAGGCACTTGCAATTGACTGCACAGGAAAATAGTAGATGGATGTCCCAGTCTAGTAGTAGTTCCATTAACGATCAAACCTAAAAACAATTTTACAATTATTGCACCAATATCAATAGGTTTTTCAGTTTGAATACAATTCAATATATCACTCTTCTTCATCACTTTACTAATTTTCATTGTAGGAATTAATTTATATGCAATAAAAACATGCCACGCCTTAGATGCAGGATTCAACAATGAAGAATAAAAACTTATATTTCCATCAACTTTGGCCTCCTAATTTGCATCTTCATCAGTAAGAAATCAATAGAGTTCGTTCATATTATCTCTTGTAGGTGCAAAATTTGTATAGTGGAAAATATGAACACTTTCAATCATAAACATATCGTTTATTCTTGACGGAGTCAATTATACACACCTGCCTCAAACTTAGACATTTCCTTGGTTGATTCTATGAAGATTTGCATAGAAAACTTTCCCCACAATGACAATTATTACGGTAGTGGTACAACAAAGCACTTCCCAACATCTCTGTGCAATTATCTCTTCCACTTGAGTATTTGGTGTGTTGAATCCTCGATTCACAAATCTCATTTCCTTGATTAGCCTCTTCTTCACAAAAACTCAGTAATGTAACTTCTGCGCATCAAAATTGGAGAACTTTCTTTGATTGAAAATTTCCAAATCTCATGGAATTTTTAGACTGGGAAGCCATTAGATTTGAAAAGTGATGACGCTTCCCTTTTTTTCCCCTAAAATAGAATTTGGAATCATTTTTTAGGAGTTATAAGGAGGAGAACCCACCAAAAACTGCTAAAAACCATCTTTTGAAATATTTTAAGTCATTTTCATCATTGCGGCACCTTAGGCGCCGATTCTAGCACTTCAGGCGCCAGTTCTCTGGAAAGTGACGCCTCAGGCACCATATCTGGCACCTCAGAAACTGGTTCCAAAATTTTTTCCAATTCAATTTCAATCTAATAAATTCTTAAATCTTTCATAAAATTCGGTAAATAAAGATGTTTTTAAATATTTTCTCAATTTCAAGTTTCTTAAATACACGAAATCCATAAAATTACAAATTTATCTATATAAATATAATTTTCCAATCAAAAAAATATAAGCAAAATAAATAACAATAAATATGAGTTGCCTCCCATAAAGCGCTTGGTTCAATGTCGTCATCCCGACATTCAAAATCTTTACTCTGGATGACCTAACATTACAGTCTCTATAAAAACTGGTCTTTGACCAACAAAATTTGGTTTCAATCTGTGCCCATTCACTTTGAATATCATTTTCAGTCTTGGGATCTTTAATACTAAAAGCTCCATAGGGATAAACTTTTACAATTGTGAATGAGCATTTCCACCTAAACTTCAGTTTTCTAGGAAATAATTTCAATCTTGTATTATATAATAAATCTTCATGTACAGGCTCAACTTCCTTTTATTATATTCTGATCATGCCTTTCTTTAATTTTTTGCTTATAAATCCTAACATTGTCATAAGTTCGTATTATCATATGCTTCATTTCTAATCCTTTTAAGTTCATTGAGTTGCAATAATCTTTTCTCACCAGCATCTTTCAGATTAAAATTGAACTCCTTAATAGACCAATAGGCTTTATGCTCCAATTCTACTGGTAAGTGACAAGTCTTCCAAAAAATTAATCTATACAGAGACATATCTATAGGTGTCTTAAATGCAGTATCTAATCTAGCAGACCAATTTATTTTACTAGGATTCACAGTTTTTTCTAAAATTCTTTTGATTTCACGATTAGATACTTCTACTAACCCACTAGTCTGGGATGATAAGAGTTGAAATTGTATGCATAATATTATATATTTTCACCAACCTTGCAATTGTTGCATTCCTAAAATGAGATCCACCATCGATAATGATTATTCTAGGCATTCCATATCTTATAAAAATATTTATAATTAAGAACTTTGAAACACTCCTAGCATCACATCAAGGTAACATCTCTAAAGAGAGTAGGCTAATAAAATCTAGATTGCAAAATTTTATGAAGAGTTATATCATTCCCAAAATGACCTTCAAATTCAGAATCATGACATTTTTGGATAATTTCTTGAATTTCTTTGTAAGACACACATCTTCTCATCACTAAATCTTTGCATTATTCATATAAATATGGGTCATCCCAAAAATAGGATTTTGCATCATGTATGAATTTCTTTTTGTATTATTTTTTCATTCCATATGGTAAAATACAACTAACAATATAATTCTCAATATCAGCATACCATGGTATTTCACATCCTTTAATAACATAAAGTTGTTCATCAGGAAAAGTTTTATTAATTTCTTTGTCCAAGTAAAAATTTTCTTCCAATTTTCATTTTCATGTTCAAGTCTTGACAGATGATCAATAATTTGATTATCAGTTCCTTTCCTATCGACTACTGTCGGCACTAAAAAGTTGAGGATTTGAAGTTGTCAGCTACTAGGATGGATATCCCAACACCTGTTTTAATTTAATTTAATACATATATAATTTAGGAAAAATACTATTTTAAATTTTTGAAAATACAATATTGAACTGACCTCATATCCTTAGTAGTTTAAATAAACAAGCTAAATACCGCAAGTAGTGCACCTATCCCGAGGGATAGATACATTACTTACTGGTGACGACTCGATTAAATAAACTAAAGAATGTGTGACATCTGTTTAAGTCTGCAAAACTATTTTATGTTGATCAATAAATTCCCCTATTTAATACAAATAATTAAATAGAGTTTATATTAAGTTGGGTTAGGGAATGCTTCCTATAAGGGCAAACCCCTATAGTTAATTACTCCTCAATAATCGAAGTCACCTAAGAAAACTCTCGATAAAAATCAGGGAATATTGTCTTCAAGGAATTCAAAAAGATAGGAATTTTCAACGAGATCGGACAAAGAAGTGTGAAAGAGGAATGACTAGAGTTTGGAACATTTTATTTTAGAATCTAAATGAGGAAGAACTAGGGGATGTCATAGATTCGGAGGAGAGCCTCGGTGACTTCCCCTATCATACTATTTAGCCTTGGTTTTAAGGAGATATTCTTTAAATGTTTCATCCTGCCAATTTTATTAATTAGGGTTTATATTCGTGTGAAACAATCACACAAATAACCTGGAAGACGTGAGGATTTAGGTCAACCCCTATTATAGTTTCACCTAACTGGGAAAAACCATTTGAACTGATGTGTGATGCTAGTGATTATGCTATTGAAGCTGTTCTTGGACAAATGTATGAAAAGATTTTTAAAGTTATATACTACGCTAGTAAAACTCTTAATGATACTCAAATTAACTATACCGTTACTGAAAAAAAGTTTCTGGTTATTATCGTGCTGCCCACGATGCTCACTCCAAGCTCCTTGTCATGGTAAGTTCAAATTTTCTAATGTGTCAAGTTCTGATGTTAAATCAATTGTTTCCTATGATTATGGTGATTTAAATTTTATGGGAGATATTAAAGTTGATTAGAGTGACACCAGTTAGGATCCTACGGTTCCCTTATTCTGGTACCATTATTTTCTTTCAGATTCACTTAGTCCAAATGAATTTACTAAACTCAAATTAATGGGTTCCATACTTTCATTTAGACTGTGGGAAATCTTGTTAGCAACTGTAGGTTACCTCCTATGAGGGATTCCTGATCATCCGATAGAGACGTCTTAATTCAGTTGCAATTGTTGTTTTGTGATGTTTGTGATTAAATTTTGAGTTGTTTTATATTTTGAATATTATGGGGTTGAATTTTATCTTGGTCGATTTTAATTTTAATTTTTATTTCAGTTTTATGGTTATCCTAAAGTTTTCAGTTTTGGTATGTAAGGTGACATTGTTGTTAACATGCAAGTTCATAAGCAAAAAAGTGCGGTAAGAAAAATTCAGGAAAAGCATGCTTGTAGTAAAAGTAGAGAGTATAGTTTAAGGTGTATCCACCAACTCCTATGTCATATCTTGGTAGTTCCAAATTTTGAGGATGATTCCATTAAGCAAATCATAATAAGTTCATATGTCCTTCAAGACTTTCAAAGGATCATGAAGAAGTCTCGGGTAATACCCTAGACATTTCATAGTCCCTGAATTTATCTAGAGTTCATTTTGGCCTTATTATGTTTACTATATAGTTCATTCAGTTAATACCCTTATGCTCAGTGAATTTTGATGCTTTGATTATCCCTTAAGTACCCTTGGGGGCAACTTGACTTAATTAAGGTATTTAATTAATTTGATTTTAAAGAATGGGCTTGTAGTGTTTTGAAAAGTTTTAAATTAATTATAAATGATTATTTAAACCTTATTAGACAAAATTTTGATTAAGCCTAGTTCACTACTAAGCCCTTAAGATTTAATGGGTAGATTTACAATTTTAAAAAAAGTTTAATGTTTTTAATCATTATCATGAATTATAAATCATTTTAAAACTTTTAAATGGGGGCTTCAAATCATTTAGTTATGATCTTCCAAAATCAAACCCCTCACCTTAATATCTCCTTATTTAAATACTCTTCCAAATTTCAATAATTTTAAGAAATTACAAATTTATCCTTTATAAGACCAAAAATGGAATTAGTTTCTACCACTGTTTCTACCACTTACATCTTTATATATTCCAATCATCAAAACATATCAATTAAGATCATCCTTTGGTTAAGCCTAAATATTAATTAAGCCTTAAATTCCAAAATTACCCTTTTGCCCCTAAGGCCTTAATACCCTATAATTCATTAAACTATAATTCATTACTTAAAAATTCATCAAATTTAATTCAAATAACTTTAGAATTTTTGTCCTACCTACTCATGGGTTAATTAAAACATTAGAGGAGAAAATTTGATTTTTTTTTTGAATTTATTTAATTTTATAATTATTTTTAATGCAAAAATAGGGATTTTTAATGAAAATTTAATAACTCAACCAAAATAAAACTTCTATCCTTAAGAAAATTATTGGAGTCTCACCTAGGTAAGGGGACCACTTGGACCAACTTTAATGATTTTTAGAGGTTTAATTTAATTATTAGAATTATTTGTTTCTTTTGAGCATTAATTAAATATAAAATAACATTTAGGCGAAAAATCATGTTTTATATTTTTATTAAATCTCTATAAATCTAGGGAACCAAAAGAAATAAATTTCATATTTTTGTGACTTATATTTTAATTATTAGAATTATTTTAGTGAAAAAATTAGAGAAAATTCATTTTTAACCCTTTAAAATTAATACCTTGACTTAGAAAATTAGAAAAGTTATTTTGATTGGTCCCAAGTGATCATGAACCTAAATGTAACATTTTGGTGTGTTTTTACAATTTTGCAATTTTTGTGATTTTCAATTAATTTTTAATTATTTAAATGCTACAAAATAGCTCAAAAATGAAGTATTTATTTTAATTCAATTTTTATTTTCCTTAGATTATTCTGGTCATAAGGAGCTCCCAAAACTAATTTGGTGATTTTTTAAGTTGTATTTTAATTGTCATAATTATTGTAATGCCAAAAATATGATTTCACTTAATTAATCCTTTTGAGTGGTCAAATTAACTCCAATTGACTTGAAATTTTTATGAAGAGCTCCTCTAATATTAAATTACAGTGTGGAGTAGTTTTTATGTCATTTAAATTTATAATTACTCTAAATTAATTTTCTTTTCTTTTTTAGGGCTTGTGATAATTATGGTTTTTTTAATGGGCTAAATCAAGTTTATATTTTTCCTAGGATCCTCTGACCATAGTGAGCCTACAAAAATAAATTTTATATTTTTCTGATGAGTATTTTAATAATTATGATTTTTATACCAAAATAGGTGGCCATTAACTTGAAAATTAGATATCTCTAGTTAGATATACCCCCTGACCTTGAAAAATCAGGGGAGATGCCTAACAATAGAAACATCAAAATCCTCATGGTCCCATGCCATGGTGAAATGTTATGCAAATGGAGAATCAATATAAGAAAAACACTATTTAATTAATTTAAAATAAAATATGCATCAAATGGACATGAAAATATTTCCACATTATTCTCCTCTATTCACTAAAATATTTCCACTATTTTTATTTTATTTTTGTGATTTTTCTACACAAAGTTGTGGATTTTTTAAGTTCTGGATATTTATTTAAATAAGAAAATCCTTATTTTTCTACTTAAGCGACACAGAGCCACCTCAACCTAAGGTAGATTCGAAGCTCCACGCGGGGTCTTCTGGTTTAACGCCGCCTTCTTACTCAGCTGCCACATGTCCTGCTTTTTTGCTCCATCTCCTCTTTAGGCTTCATCACGATCGTCAATCTGATACACGCTGAAACAGACGACATCCGTTAATCGTCCCCAAGCCTCTAGCCCGAGAACCGTCCAACTTCAAACCTTAATATCTTTCTCAATATGTAACCAAATTAAGTGAAGTTTGTTCCTATATACTTGTTTTGACTAGGAGAACATATTCATACGGTTGATCAAGCCTTCAATCAAGTTTATACACATGGAGAATCAAATGAAGCTCGATTTGAGGGAAGAGTTCAATACCTTTGCCAAATAGGTGTTGCCTCGATTGGGTGCTTCCAAAAGCTTGCCTTGAGTCCAAAGAGCTCCTAGATGAAGCCTCAAACTGCGGTGAAATGTGTGGGTATGATTTTGACCAAGGTTGGTTTGCGATGTTGATCAAAGTCCACTCTAGGGTGCTCTGATGACGGGGTTTCTATGGGGAATTTCCTCTTTCATTGTGGGGGTGGTGTGGGTGCAATTATTTTGAATTTGGTTGAGTATTTGGGGATGTTCTATTTCAGCCTAGGGATTGAGCTCCAAAAGTGAGCTAAAGTAGTGGATTTGAGTGGCTAAGGATGGTGGGATTGAACTCAAGAGGTTTTAAGGAAGCTCTGGAAGCAATTTGATAGAGTCTCCCCAAAGAATTCAAGCTCTCCTAGTTTTTCCATGGAGGGTGGGTTTAAATAGAGGAGGAAGGAGAGGCCGTCAGGGGCAATTGATGGGTGCTTTGAGTTGCTTATGTGGATGCCAACAAGGTACAAAAATTTGATTGGGATGAGACATCTTGGATGGGTTTAATTTTGAGTTTTATCTATGGGGGAGCACTTGGGGGTGGCTTTTCCGGTAGCCTGGGTGGCTGGCCGGCCAGGCTCAGGTCACCATCCCACTGAGGATGGTCAGTGGTGGGCAAATGTGAAGCCAATTGGGTTTTTACATCGGTATAGGTGATTAATTGAAGTGGAAAGGGATTTAGGCAAAGTTGGGTCAAGCTTGGGTTTAGACTCATGGAAATGGCTTGGGTGACTCCCCATGGCTGACCAATATCAGGTGGCTCAGCTGAAATGGTGTGGAAAGGTCTCCATCCAAAGGATTTAGGCTAATCATGGGTTTAAATGTGTCATTAAAAGGGTTAAAAGAATCTTAAGGGGGCTTGAAAGTAGCTTGGCCTCTTGCCACTAATAGTATGGTGATGTGGCATGGCTCATATGGCTTGGAGGTGACTTCATGGCTTACCTTTGGCTTGGTCAACTTTCATGAGGAGGGATTTTTGAATTTATGAAATATTTTGGTGGAGTTTTGACATGATGCTTGATTTGGAATGATTTGATTTTGAATTTAGGACTTTAGGAATGATTTTAATCAAATGGATGATGAAGAGAAAAAATTGTCATGTAAGCTTTGAATTTGGGCTTTTGAAATTAAATGTGGTGGGTGTCAGCACAATTTTTGGTTGAGGAGTGGCCTGTTGGAAGCTTTCAGTCACCGGAACTGAAATCCCGTCGCTCGCTTCGGAAGGACATTTAATTCACACACACACACACACACACACACACAGATATATATATATATAGTTTTAGAAAAATATGAAATCAAATCGACCCCCTATTTTTCGTAGTTTAAATGAAAGAGCACTGCACCTTAAACCCTATATCTATCCCGAAGGATAAACACACGACTTCAGGATGAGGCTCGATCAAATAAACTAAGAAATATATGACATCTGTTTGGTCTGTGAAACCATTTTTATTTGCCGACAAGTTCCCCTATTTAATATGAAGAAATAAATTGGGTTTATATTAAGCTGGGTTTGGAAAAGCTGCCTATAAGGGAAAACCCCTATAGTTAATTACATCTTAGATAACAAGTCGATAACCGAAGTCACCTAAGAAAACTCTTGATAAAAATCAAGGAATATTATCTTTAAAGAGGTCAAAAGATAGGACTTTTCAATGAGATTGGATATAGAGGTGTGAAAGGAAAATGACTCAAATTTGGATCATTTTGTTGCAGAGTCCAAAGGAGCAAGAACTAGGGGATGTCATAAATCCAGAGGAGAACCTCGGTGACTTCCCATGCTATCCTATAGTTTGGCTTCAATTTTGAGGAGAAATTATTTAAGTGTTTCATCCTAAAAATTTTATTTGTTCAGGGCTTACATTTATGTGAAACGACCATACAAATAGCCTGGAATATGTGAGGACTTAAGTCGTGACAAACGACAACCTCGACAAACGACAACCTCAACGTGACAAACGACAACCTCAAAATCCTAAGACGAGTTACGACTTATAAGCTATACAAAGGCCTAAAGAAGGCCTAAAGAAAAGTTAAAGATTTATGTTGCATAAGCAAACAACCTCGAAATCCTATGGCTTGTTGTTTAATTCTAAAGAAACATATGCTGTTGTAGATCCTCTTACTGTTGAAGATGGTTGTGTTGCCCATAATGCTAGCTCCAAGCTCCTCGTCGTGATGAATTTAAGTTTTCCAATGTGTTGAGTTATAATGTTAAATCAGATGTCCCTATGGTTATAGTCATTTAAATATTATGGGGAATATTAAAGTTAATTAGAGCGACATCGGTTAGGATCCTATGGTTCCCTCGTTCCGGTACCACTATTTTCTATCGGATTCACTTAGTCCAAATGAATATACTAAACTCAACTCAATGAGTTCCATTCTTTCATTTAGAGCGTGAGAAATCTCATTAGCAACTGTAGGTTACCTCCTCCGAGGGATTCCCAGTCATCTGATAGAGACGTCTTAATTTAGTTGCAGTTGTTGTTTTGTGATGTTTGTGATTAAAGTTTGAATTATTTTATGTTTTGAATGTTGTGGAGGTGAGTTTTATCTTGGTTGATTTTAGTTTTGGTTTTAGTTTTACGGCTACCCTAGCAGTTTTGGTTTTCATGCAGGGTGACATCGTTATTTAACATGCGAGTTTTGCAAGTATAAAAATACAGTGTAAGAAGCACAAGAAAAGACGGTACTATAAACTGTAATACCTGGCGAGTCTTCTCGTTCCACCACCTGAAAAGTCAGTACTTGCAAGGCATGTATATAATATTGGAAGGAACTTAAATTGCAAGGGTAGATGAAGGTTTAGTTACCAAACCCCCGGCTATGATTTTGTTGGATCTTGGAAGATCCTAGTAGATGATTTTATAGAAAGATATGACAAGTCCAATTTGTCTTTCAGAATGTCCAGTAGATTTCAAAATGCTCAAGGCATGGCCTTAGATCACTTTGAAGATCTCTGGAGATATTCCCAGTTCATTTTGGACTTATCATATTGTTCCATTAATCATCCGAAGTTAAAGTGTGATTACCTCGTTGCTCAGTGAAACCTGATAATTTAATTATCTCAAGAATAAGATACTCAATTAGTCAATTGATGTTTCATTTAAAAGTTATGTGAGTGGGTGCCCCTAAAGCAAGTCTAGGGTATTTAAGATTATGGTGCCCACAATTAAGGTCAGGCTTGCAGTGTTTAAAAATGTTAATCACTCATTATATTATCTTCTAAATCCAATCAAGTCAATTTAGACGTTGAGCCTGGATCACTACTAAGCCTTTAACAAAAGTGATTATCAAAATTTTGATTTAAATGACATGTATTCTTATCAAATGGTCAAACCATCCTCAACATTGGGCTTAAGGCAAGTAAATTATCCTCTTTCTAGCTTAAGCCAATCACTTAAGAATCGTCTGATCTTAATTGATTTTCAAGTCGTGAAAATTAGGAGGATTATGATTTTATTGATGTTGTACAAGGGTGGTGAATGAGTTTCTACCTTTTAATCCCATTGTACTTCAAACAACCAAATATGTTTATTGAGATCAAAATTACTCATTTTTGCTTTGGTTAATCCTAAATTTTGATTAGGGCACTAAAGTCTAAAATTTCCACTTTGCCCTTGGGGCACTTCACCTCATAACTCATTAAACACAACTCAAATGACTTTGAGGGTTTAAAGTGTCATATCAATGAGGTATATAATGTTGGAGGAGAACATGTTGACCTTTTAAAATCTTAATTTAATTTAGATAATTATTTCAATTTAGAAGATAGGAATTTCAAAGGTTAATTTATTTTAACTATCCAAAAATAAAGTTTGTATTTATGGAAAAATTATTAGAGGTCTAGAGGGGAAAAATTATTAGAGGTCTCCTAAGGTCAGAGAAACACTTAGACAAAATTTCATGATTCTTTTAAATTAAATTTTATTACTATTATTTAATTTTTAATCAATTTCAATGATTAAATTAAAATAGAGAATAATGTTTTAATTACAAAAAATCATTTTTATATTTTAAATGGAATTCTCTGAATTCAAAAACTCAGAGAACCAAGTTTTGTATTTTTGTGATTTTTAATTTATTTATTATAATTATCTCAATAGGAAAATATGAAATATTCATTTTAAAGCTTTTAAAGTTTATATTTTAACTTAAAAAAATAAGGAAAAATATCCTAATGAATTCTAAGTGATCAGAGGACATTTCCACTCATTTTGATTCATTTTTTTATTTTTGAAAATTTTGATTATTTTAATTATTTTTAATTCAAAATATATTTTAAAAATAAAATAATTTCACAAAAATGGATTTTATTTTTAACAAATGCCATTGGTTACAAGGAACTCAGAGAGCCAATTTTCATAATTTTTCTAAGCTTTTTTAATTTAATATAATTATTTTTATATAAAAATACAAGGTTTCCTATAAAAATACAAGGTTTTTTATACAAGAATACAAGGTTTCCTTAAAAATTCATTTTAGTGCTTAGACTAAGTCAAATAATTTTGATATTTTTAGAGTGAGTAAATATAATTTTTATGGACAGTGGGGAAGTGATTGATAAGTGTATGATTTACATAAATTAATATAAGGTATATGCATTTAATTAAATATGGAAATATACAAGATGATTCAAAACATCACAATATTTTTTCTAGACTTCTCTAACCATAAGAAACCTACTAAAATTATTACTATAATTTTCCAAGTGATATTTTGACTTATATAAATAAAATAACCAAAATAGTCACTTAGCTTGAAAATTAGGGCTAGAAGCATAGAGGTGTCCTCTGACCTTGGAAAAATTAATAGACATGCCCTCTATCACGAGTAGAGAAAATCTCCTCTGTCATGAGAAACAAACCCAAAAAATTTCAAGCCATGACAAGTAATATTTAATTAAAATAAATTAAAATATCACAGAGACCATTTAATTAATTAAAAATTGGAGAGTCAAGAAATAATTTTTATTTTTTGTCCACACTATTCTCCTCTGTTCACTGAGCAAGAGAGTATTTTTCTTTTATTTTTATGATTTTTTTAGAGAAAGATATTGATTTTTGAAGTTTAGGCATTTAAAATAATTCAGAAAATCCCTATTTTTCTACTTATCCAACACGACGCCAACTCAACCTACGATAGCTCCGAACTCACACGCGACGTGCTCCCATTCGCTACGCTTTCCACCTTGGCATGCCTTGTCGCCCGCCTTCTCGCACTGAGAGTTGATCCGGCTCGATCTCCTCCGTCCATTGGATACACGCGCGATTGAATGACTCTCCATTATCGTCCTCAAGTGACTTAACCCGTAAGTTGTTCACACTAAAACCTTAATATCTCGAGCTAGACTCAACTAAGTCTCATGGGGTTTGTTTATAAACCTTCATCTAGTCAAGAAGAACACATCTATACGATTAATCAAGTATGAAATCAAGCCATTACAAACAGAGAATCAAAATAAGCTCGGATTAGGGTTGAGGTTGATTACCTTCAATACCTTTGTCTGAGAGGAATCAGATGGTTGTGGTAGCTTCGATTGGACCCAACGTGGACCCAACGAACCTCCGGATAACCTCCGGATGAAGTCTCAAGTCTTGGTGAATTGTCTAGGTATGAATTCAATCAAGCTCGATTTCAGGTGTTGGTCTAGAGCTAGGTTAGAAGCTATTTGAGAGGGGACTTTTGTGGGGAATCATCTTCTTTCACTGTGGGGATGGTGTGTGCACAATTAATTAGACTTTGGTTCACTATGGAGATGTGGAGAGATCTGTCCTGGTTTCAAGGCAAATTTCAGTGGAGAAATTGACACTAACGGGTGGCTATCAATGACTGAGAGCAAGGGGATTGTAGTTGGGATTGTTTGGAGAAGCTATGTTAAGATTTTGGCAGAGTTTCTTTAAGGTTCCAAGAACTCTCTTACTTGGCCGTGGAGAGCTTCATTTAAAGCCATGGCTGTCTTGTGATGCTCAGGGCTTGGAGTTGGGTGTTAAAGCTTGCTGAGGTGGAGGGAAGGAAATCTCTAATGGCCAATGGGAGTGAACCAAGTCAGGGAAGTTCAATTTTTGGTTTTGGCCATTTGGGGCTCCCTTGGGGTGGTAGTTTGCAGTGGCTGAGTAGGTGCTGGCCAGAGTATGGTCACTTCTTGGCTCAGGGAGTTGCTCATCATGGCTAACTCCTAAGGGTAGGTGATGATGAAGGAGATATTTCAAGTTTATGCTAAATATGGGGTGAAATCCCTTAAATCAGGGGACCATTGGTCCATAGCTCATCTTGGTTGCTCTAAGTGGGTTTAGCCTGGTCCATAGGGTGTACTTGGTGGTTGTGCTCATTAATTTGGTGGCTTAGATATGTTTAAGTCAATTTTTGTGCATCGATGGCTAAAAGTTGGGTTTGGGTTAGGCCAACCATGATTTTGACCCTAATTGATTGATCAACATTGTGTAGTTGATTTTCATGAAGATTTTTGGTGGAGGATTGAAGTAATTTTAAGGTCAATTGGAAGCTCAATTTGAAGGATTTTGGGATTTTGGTTAATTTGGGCATGTTGGACTAAACTTGGGTTGGGCTAAGAAAAAAAGCTAAGTCTAAATTAATGGTTGAAAATGGTCTATAAGAATGTCATGAAGAGTTTTCAACACAAATTGGGTGTCAATTTTGGGGTTAGGGCAGTCAGTTTGGTGGAATTTGGAGACATAGCCAATTGGGGTAAATTTGGGGATTTTTGGACTTGGGTTAAAATTAAGTAAAATTGAGGCTTCACCAAGGCCAATTGAAGGTCCAATTTGATGTGTAGGAGTGTAATGAAGAGTTTTGGATTCAAATTTGGGCAAATTGAGTAGGCTCTGGGGTTCAATTAAGTGAAATTAAGTCATGGGGCTAAAATTGGGGGTTTGACTTTGATCAAAATTGAGCTCAAAGCATGGGCTAATTAGGCTTGGATTTGGTTTGGATTGGTAAAATGAAAGATGAATTTGAGTTTAGAATTGAAATTTAGGGGAATTGGGGCCAAATTGATGGACATTTGGGATGAATTTGGTGAAATTGGGCCTTTAAAGGCAATTTGAGGGTTTTGGTCATAATGGTCAAATTGGCTAAATTGGGTTCAATTTAAGGGTTCAAATTAGTTTTGGAGACATTGGAAGTGATTTTGGAGGTTTTGGAAAAGTTTGGGGTGCCAATGATATTTTTGTAATTTTGGTAAATTTAGGGGTATTTTGGTAATTTTGGAATTTTGGGTGGTTTTGGGTAATTTGGGTATTTTGAAATTTGAAATGATTTTTGGACAAATTTGGGTATTTTGGGTGAGATTGAGATTTTTGGCCAAATTTGAGATTTGGGGGTGTTTATGTAATTTGGGTAGGTTTGAGGGTAAAAATGTCAAATTGGAAACTTTGGTAGAATTGGGATGCCAACCACCCTACATGAGCTATGGACCACCCGGATGCCAACCACCCTACATGAGCTATGGACCAATGAAATCCCTATTTGGGTCCTCTATGTACTGGTCTTAGCAAAACCCTAGTTTAGGGCTAGTGGGTCTAGGGTACCATCTACACGAGTCTCCCAAAAGATCAAGGGATCAAATTCAACAAATTAGGGTTTAGGGTTGTGAGTGGATATAGGTGATAGTGAGTGTAGTGAGTGAACTAGCTCCAGACCAACACTTAGGATCAACCTTAAGGTCAAACAGTCCTATGGGGACTCTCCTTGAGATCCTCCATACTGACCCCACCTACTAAGTGCTAGAGGTTAGTACCAATATGTGGAACTTCAAGTTGAGTAAGAAAGGGTGGGTTTAGAATTTCTAAATTTGAGGTTTGCTTCTCTATTTTTCTTAGAATAGTCAACAAGAAAGTTTTATGGCTAGACCTTAGGCAACTAAAGAGGGAAAACTAAACCTCAACCAAAAGTGAGGTCAACAGTGGGCTTGGGCTTTTGAATTTGAAATTAATTTTAGGATAAAATTTAGGGCTAATTGAATGTTGAATTTGGTGTAGGGGGATATCATAAAAGATTTCAAAAAATTTCAAGTGATTTTGATTTGAATTGGTGGGCTAATTTGATGGATTTAGGCATATGGTCAAAATTGGGGCTTTTTTGGTTTGGCTAAAATTGGGCTTGCAATTGGGTCAAATTGAGCTTGAATTTTGTTTATATTAGAATTTGGGATGCTAAATTTTTGTTTGGAATTGAAATTGGACAAGATTGGGGTCAACTGGGCCAAGATTGGGGGTAATTAGAGGACATTGGGCCCTTAAAGGCAAATTGGGGCTTTTAGTTAAATTGGATTAATTTGGTCAAATTGGGCCAAATTGATTGTCAAAAATTGAAATTAGAAATTTTTGGGATGATTTTTAAAATTTTGGGAATTTTTGGAATTTTTTGAATTTTTGGGTCATGAATGGCATTTTGGTAATTTTGGCAATTTTTTGGGGTATTTTCAGACTTTGGTGATTTTGGTGAATTTTGGTCAATTTAGGTAGTGGTGAGTGGTTTAATATGATGTTTGGACAAATTTGGGTATTTTGGGTAATTTTGAGATTTTTTTGCAAAAATTAGGGTTGTAGGGGTATTTTGGTGATTTTGGGCCAAAATAGGCCAACAAGCCATGAAGCCATACCAAACCAATAGGATCCATGTGAGGATTCATTTGGATGCTCAATATGCTGGCTCTAACCCTCTTAGCCAAAGACCAGGGGTATAGGTCCATCCATATGAGCTTTCTGGAAGGAGTCAGGAGACCAAACTAAGGGATTCTAAGGTTTGGGGTATGTGAGAGAGTGTAGTGTGTGCAAGCCATTTCAACCATCACCAAATCACTCAGAGTTAGTCCTACGGTGTGACCATCCTATAAGAGACTCCCCTTGAGTTTCCCCACACTGACCCTACCTACTAAGTGCTAGAGGTTAAGACCAATATGTGGAACTTCAAGTTGAGCAAAGAAGAGTTTAGAATTTATAATGGTGAGGGTTCCTTTTCTAGTTCTCTAAGAATAGTCAATAGGAAAGTCCTATGGCTAGACTCTAGGCTACTAAAGAGGGAAAAGCTAGACCTCAACCAAAATGAGGTCAACAACTACTACAAAATCAAATTCTTGCATCAATTCTTGCATCAGAAGTACCCATTTAATTAATCTTTGTTTCACTTTTGCATCAGATATTTAATAATTAATAACTGAGTGATCAGTATGCACAACACATTTAACTCCAATTAGATATGATCTAAACTTATCAAAAGCATAAACAATTGATATCAACTCTCTTTCAGTGGTGGTGTAATTAATTTGAGCATCATTAAGAGTTTTATTAGCAAAGTATATAACTTTAAAAATTTTGTCATATCTATGCCCTAAAAAAATTTCAATTGCATAATCACTTGCATCACACATTAATTCAAAAGGTTTCTCCAAATCAGGTGAAACAATTAGTGAATTCTCCAAATCAGGTGAAACAATTATAGGAGCAGTGATCAACTTTTTCTTTAAAGTTTCAAAGGCTTTAAGGCAATCTTGGTTGAAGTCAAAATTTTGTATCTTTCTCGAAAAGTTGGCATAAAAGCTTAGTAATTTTTTAAAAATCTTTAATAGATCGCTTGTAAAATCCAACATGTCCTAAAAAGCTCCTAATCCTCTTACAGTAGTATGGGGAGTTAGGTTAGACATAACCTGAATTTTTGCGGGATCTACTTCCATGTCGTTTTCTGCAATTTTATGCCCAAGTACAATTCCTCTTGCAACCATAAATTAACATTTTTTCCAGTTTAATATGATGTTCTTGTGTATCTATTAATTTTGAGGATATAATAACAGGTAATGTTGATAAATCTCCTAAGAATGCATACTTTAAATGTGTAGGAAGTGTTTTCATTTCTAGTTCAGGAGGTTTCTCAATAGATGAAATCAAATTATTATTGTTATTTATAGGATCTAACAATTCAAATTGTTTCTGAACATAATCCAATTCTACATAATCCAATTCTTCATAATCCAATTCTTCATTACTCACTTCCATTGACTCATCTTGAATTTTATCCTCATCTTCTAAATTTTCTTTTTCGAATTCCTTTTTAAGTGTCTTCGTGAAATATTTATGGCTTAAATATTCGTTAATATCCATTCTAAAGCATTCAATTTCTTTCTCTTTTGCAGGGTATCTTGCAGGGTATGATCTCAATGTTATAGTTGTGCAAAATATATAAAGTTGACTCCGCTTTTTAATGGTGCCAAAAACTTGATGCGTTTTTTATGAATAAATAATTTAAGCAATTTATGTAGGGATTCTACGCAAGTATACGTATCATTATCAAGTAATACAAGACTTTCTGTTTAAGCCCCAATTATTGATCCCACGAGGAAGTTTTAAATTTGAAATGATAAATTAACTAAGAAATTATCAATAATAAAATAAAATTATTGTCACTAATTTCAAATATTTGATGTACTATCAGAACTAAATTATTAACTACTAGCAAAGCTGAAATGCAAAGTTTAAACAGTAACTATCAAACTATGATTATGTGATGAAGTTATCTAATATGAAAAATCATTTTTCTCACTACAATGAGTTTTTGGTAAAATGAGATTAGATAAATGGTTTAAATATGTATTTCGCCAAATAGGATAAATTTTAATTCTCTACCCTGATTCAGTGTTATAGAGAATCATTGACTAATCTCAGGTTTAGTCCATAAATCCATGGTTAAGCTGGGAGGATACTGGCTCTCACTCCAGTGCTCCAACTTCCCTTAACCGCTCACTTTAGTTCTTAAACAGTAAGACAAAATTGGGAATTTTAATCTGTCACCCTAAAATTTCCAATTCTACGCCCAACAATGTATATTTCTCTATTTATTATATTTCTCAATTCTACGCCCAACAATGTATATTTCTCTATTTATTTTCACTTAATTCCATGAATGAAATACTTCACCATGGAATTAAATGTTGTAGAACTCCTGTTGTAGAACTCATACTCAATTTCTTGGATCATATGTTTCACAACATATTTTAACAGTTCAATTGGCGAGATCGAAAAGTAAATTAAGAACAGAGTTCAAAAACCATCACAATTTATTTTATATTTTAAAATTGGCACATCCAAATTATCTCTTCATTTCACCATATCTCAGAGTAGGGAGAAAGATAAAGAAAACTACTCAAACTTCATGAGAAAGATTCAACAAAACATAAATTTTATATATAAAAGAAAGTTCATACAACAATAATAAACAAACAACACTTTTCTGAAACTCTTTCTTAAAGCAAATCTCTTGTAACCTCACTTGAACTCTTTCTCTCTTTAAAATGCTCTTGGTTCTCTCTTAGAAGATGTAGGAAGAAGAAATCTCTCACTTCTCTCCCTCTCTAACAACTCTTAGAAAATAATTCACACTTAAACTCACCACAAAAACTCAAATCTCTAAAGAAATAAATGACTAATGGAACAGGGAGTTTTCTAATCAATTTTTGCCCTAAATAGAGCTAATGTCAGTTTTCCAATAAGTGCATCCAAAAACTCTTCAATAATCATCCAAATTTATCAAATCTTCTAGAAATAGATCTTGCACTAACAATGGCGCTGTCGGCACCAATGGCCCATGAATTAATTCTGTGCTCTCTGTCAATTGGCGTCGTCGGCGCTGAGTATATTCTGGCCTCAGTTCTGTAGATTTGTGTCGTCGGGGTCCATCTTAGAGCCGTCGACATTGAGTATTTCCTAAAAAACGTCATTTTGACTTCAAATTTCATTTGTTTTGCTTCAAGTCCTAAAAATCAACAACCTGCAATGAAACATAAAAAATATCTTCCTTTAAAGTGCAATATCACCAAAAATGAGTATAAAAATGAGTATAAAATATAGAATGAGTATAAAATATAGGTCTAAATATGCATACATTTTTGGTGTATCAAAATCCCCAAAACTTAAATATTACTTGTCCTCAAGTAGCTCCTTTGCTACATAAAAATACGACTCATGAAAAAGAATTTAATTTCTAGATTTTTATATTTTAGTCCACTAAATATAATAGCATAACATAAGAAAAATGTAAAATAACTCCAATTAATAGTAAAAGGATAAGAATTTCTAGTAATCAAGTCTAAGATTTTTGATTCTCTATTCTTTTCAAGAAAAATTGCAATAGGTATTTGATGATAATCGATATATCCATCTAGAAAATAATAATATTTATACCCAGCTAATCTATCCAACATCTGGTTCGAAAAGGGTAAAGGAAAATGATCCTTTATGGTGACAAAATTTAATTTTCTATAATCTATGCAAATTCGTCAACCAGTGACTTGTCTTATTGATGTTAGTTCATTATGCTCATTTGTTACTACAGTCACAGTTCCTTTCTTTGGAATATAGTGAATTGGACTAACCCAAGCACTATTTGAAATATGATATGTTTTTCCAGCTTCTAACTATTTCAAAATTTCTTTCTTTACCACTTCTTTCATCATATGATTTAATCTCCTTGACGGTCAGCTCTTGGTTCATGTTGATCTTCTAATAAGATTCTATGCATACAAATTGAAGGATTGATTCCTTTAATATCTGCTAATGTTCATCCAAAGGCTTTCTTATATCTTTTCAAAATTTTCAACAACTGTTGTTCTTGCATATCAATTAATTCTGAGGATACTATAATAGGTAATGTAGATAAATCTCCTAAAAATGCATACTTCAAATGTGTAGGAAGCATTTTCAGTTCTAGTTCAGGGGGTTTCTCAATAGATGAAATCAAATTCTTGTTACTTTCTGTAGGATCTAACGTTTCAAATATTTCCTGAACAAAATTCATATCCTCTTAACTTACTTCCATAGATTCATCTTGAATTCTATCTCATCTTGATATTCCATATATTCCTTTTTAAATTACCTTTCAAAAGTTTTCTTGAAATATTCATGGCTTAAACATGGCTTATTCATGGCTTAAATATTTATTAATATCCATTCTGAAGCATTCAATCTCTTGCTCTTTTGCAGGGTACCTCATCAATTTTTCAATATTAAATGTAACCTCTTGATCACTAACTCTCATAGTTAGTTCTCCTTTTTAGACATCTATCAACGCTCTTTCAGTGACTAAGAATGGTCTTCCTAAAATGATAGGAATTTATTTATCTTCCTCGATAGGAATTTTAAAATGATAGGAATTTCTTTATTTTCCTCCATATCTAATATAATAAAGTCCACAAGAAAGATAAACTTATCGACTTTTACCAAGACCCATAATTTCCAAAAATTATGGAGCATATTTGTAAAATAAAAGCAATATGAGGAATAGAAATCAAAGTTCCCCACATGAAGTTTTTCCATAAAATTGTTGGCCAATAGCACAAGGAATTGTAAAACTTCCAGGATCTTTAAGTTTTTCAGGAAGCTTTTTATGAGGAAGCTTTTTATGCCAGGATATTTCAGTTTTTGAGGAAGCTTTTTTTTGAATTATTGCATTGCACTCATTATCTACAAACTTCATTATCTTATTAAGTATATCTTTTATGAACTTCACATAGCTTGGGATTTGTTCCAAAGCTTCAACAAATGGAATGTTTATCATTAATTTTCTCAAAATTTTAAAAATTTTTGAAAATTGATTATCCTTATATTTATGCTTCAATCTTTAAGGAAAAAGAGGCAGTGGTCTTTCTACAGTGATTTTCATTGGCTTAATAGGATTTTCTACTTCAAACTGAAAATCTTCACCAAATTTTTCATTTTTCACCTCATCTTTTTCAACTTCAACTTCTTGTTGAACTCTATTTTCTAATTCTTTTCCACTTCTCAGTTGAATAGCTTTAATTTGCTCTTTGCTCTGATCTTTAGGATTTACTTCAACATTATTAGGCAATGTTCCTGGAGGTCTATTGCTAAGTGCACTAGCAATACATCCCAATTGATTTTCCAAGTTTCTGATAGCAGCTCTTTAACTTTGTATTTGACTACCCATCTGTAATATCAATTCTTCCATTGATAACTTTTTCTCCTTACTCTGTAAATTATTAAAACCTGGGGGTAATAAGGTTTATAAACTTGGTTCCCTTGATTGTAGGAGTTTCCCAATGGGTTCACAGTGTTGTTTCCCCATTGCGGATTTGCAGCACTAGAATTATTGTTACTCCAACTAAAATTTGGATGATTCTTCCAACTAGGATTATAATAATTGATATAAGGATTATTAGACAGATTGTTTATTGCATTTAAAGTCTCATAAGAAGATTGAGATTCTATCATTTGTCCCAATGAGTTCTCCTCAAGCACAAGTGTTGTCTGAGAATAATTCATTCCATATTGATCTATCTTCTTCGATATAGCAGCTATTTGGGCAGTTAAAATAGATATTGCATCAGAATCATGTATACTAGCTACTTTTTTTGGATTTACCCTTTCAAAGGGCCATTTAAAATTTTTAGTAGCCATCTCTTCAATTATAGAATATGCTTCATCAAAAGGATATACTTCATCGAATGATTTTGACATTAATGATCAATCAACAACAACATCAATTATCGATCTAAGAGATCCAACCAACCCATTATAAAAAGTTTAAATTATTAACCAATCTGGAAACACATGGTGTGGGCATTTTCTAAGGAGATCTTTAAATCTTTTCCGGGCTTCATAAATTGATTCCCCTTCAAACTGACAAAAAGATGTGATATCATTTTTAAACTTAGCAGATTTTGAAGGTGGAAAATATTTTGACAAGAATTTTTGTGATAAATCTCCCTATTTTCTGATAGATCCATATGCTAATGAGTTTAACCACATCTTAGCTTTATCCCTTAGTGAAAAAGGAAAAAGTCTAAGTCTGACAACATCATTTGACACTCCATCATATTTAAATGTAGCACACAATTCTACAAAGCTTTAGTTGGTGTTTCTCCGATATTTAGTAGGCGTTTCTCCAAACTGATTGTTTTGTACAATTTGGATAATAGTAGGTTTAAGTTCAAATGAATTGGCAGCTACAGTAGGATTTTGTATACTCAAATGAATTTCATCTACTATAGGTCCTAAAGGTGTTTGATGATGTTCATTTTCATTTCCAATATTGTTTAAATTGCAAGCCATTTTGCTAAACTGATCTTTCTCTTTTTGTTGTTTTCAAAGTTTTCTAAGTTCTTTCTAACTCAAAGTCGTAAGGTACTAAGTTTTCAGATCTTACGCTTTGCATAAACTGAATAAAATAAGTAATTAAAAATAAGCAAACACACTAAAATAAAAAAATGTTCCAAATAAACTACAAACACCCTCTTTCTTTTTTTTTATTTTTTTTTTTGAAATAAAAAAAAGTAAAATTAAATACTAATATTTTTCATTACTTCCTCGGCAACGACGCCAAAAACTTGACACGGGAGATTTGTATATGCAAATATTTATGAAGTTGACAACACTTAACGACACCAAAAACTCGATGCAAGCAGATTTATAATAAATATGCAATATAATCATAACAAAACACTTTTTATAAATATAATTTATCCTTTAAAACTCTTTTTTAAACTGTCAAATCTCTCCTAAATATCAACACAAGTGTATCATTCAAGTAATAAAGGGCTCTAATGGAGTTCTAGATATCGATCCTATAGAGAAGTTGGAAAATCCTAAATTAAATTTTGAAAATTATTTTATAATAAAAATAAAAGAATAAAATTAAAGTGCGAAATTTAAAAATTGACTATTCAGATGAATGCTAATTAAAATGCAGATGTAAGATTACTGATATTAAACTAAACTAAATACTAAACTTTCAGAAATAAAATTGCGAAAATTAAACAAAGTTTTTGTTGTGACAGAAAGTTCAAATTTAAGATAACATCATTACCTCTTTACAATGGTATATGGATTGTGAATAAATTTAAATCATTTGAAAATATATATAAAAACAGTTTTGTGTCAAATAGGAGCAATCCTATTCTTTACCCTCTTCTGAGTGCTATAAAGAACATTGAATAATCTAGAGTTTGGTCCCTAATTTCGTGGTTAGGCTGGGAGGATACCAGCTGCCACTCCAGAGCTCCCACTACTCCCTCCCTTGAGGGCTAACAATCTCACATTAGTTTCCAATCAACTGAAAAAAATTGGGGGTTTCAATCTGTCATCTTAAAATCTTCAATTCTACATTCAACAAAAGTATATTTCCTTATTTATTTGCACCCAATCTCATGGGATGACATACTCTCCCATGAAATCTAATGTGATTCTCCCTATGATGTAGAAATCATATCTCATTTAAGAACATATGTCTCTCAATAAATTTTAACATTTCAATTAGCCAGATCAAAATGTAAATGAAGACCAGAGTTCAAATCATCACAAATTATTATCATTTAAAACCATTAAAAATAAAATCTATTCGTCACAAAACCGTATCTTCAAAGCAGGGAGAAGGATAAAGAATACTCCTCAGAATTTATTAGAAGCATACGATAAAACACGAATTTCATATATAAAAACGTGTTTATAAAAAGAAATAAAAATACAACTTATCTCACAATCCTTCCTAAATAAATCCCTAGAAGTTCTCTCCAAGCCTTTCTCTCTTTACAAACACTCCCAATTCTCTCATAGAAATGTAATGAAGAAGAAATCTCTCACCTTCTCTCTCCTCTTACAAACCTAGAAGAAAATATCCTCTTCTCACTCTCTCTCTCTAACTCTCACGCCACTCACCAAAACCTCTTTTCGTCCCCCTCTTAGAAGTTCTTCAAGTCTTCTTCTTTTATTTTGAGCTGCCTCCTTTAAAAAAAAATTTAAAATTCCCTCCAAAATTCCCTCCAAAAGTCAACTCTTTTGAATTCAAAAGATGTGTCATTTGATCTTAGAGTCTTTGATCTTAGAGTCATTTGATCTTAGAGTCATATCCCTTCATAAAAAAACCTTTCAAAGTGTCTAGATGCATTGAATCACTCCAAAGGGTGTGTAGAAAAAGTGCCCCTTTGAAAATTCGCTCGTCTTGAACAGCCTTAATTTGAAAAAGTCATCCCTAGTGCATGATGCGCCGATCTGGCGCATGATTCACCACCTCTCTGGATATTGGCGATCATGCGCCAATCTGGCACATGATGCGCCAAAACCCAAAATTGGCTCTTTTTGCTCCAAATTTTGTCCTTTTTGGCATTTTTGCTCCAAATGCCTAAAAATGAAATACCTGCAACAAAAAACAAAATACCCTTTTTAAAGTGCAATATCACCAAAAATAAATATAAAATAGGTACTTAAAATAGTATATTATTTTGGTGTATCAATAGACATGCATGGATTTAATGTATTTGATAATGCAAGCCATTCATATCAAGTGGATTTAATAGTTGATGATATTATTTGCAACTGTTATTAACATCAGATCTACCATTTGCCTTGCACACATATCATTTTCACAATGAGTTTAAAAATGTTGAATTATCTATCTTACAATAATCAATGATATACCATTTAGATTTACATACACAACTACAACAAAGAGGTTCATGTCATCAATAACGAATCTAGGTAGCCTACCACAACCACTCCTCTAGCATTACAGAGCTTCTACCATCAAGTTTTAGATGTAGACAAGGAAATCTTAGGTGTGTCGTTATAGGAATATTATTTATGAATTAACTATGCACAATAATAAGAATTATGGCTTCTAGCTGACCCAAGACACAACATATCAACTTACTCTTATAATCAACTGAATCATCAGTAGAAGCAATAAATTTTATTTGACATCATTACTTGTCCAATGTTATCTTCACGAGTCATATCCCCTTTCTATTTTTCATTTATGTACTCATCTTATATTATCTACACTTACCTATGTTTTCTTCAAGTGTCACATCCTTTTTTTATTTGATTTATGAACCTGTCCTTTGTGATCTTCATGTTGAACTAGTGAAAAATTCTTGTTAAGCTTGTTGGAGTATTAATAAATGAAATCAAGAAGCCAAAATCACTCTCTATAGCGACCTTAGCTATAACATAAGCAAAAAAAAAAGAAAAGAAAAAAGCACACAGCCTTGAATCAATTAAAGTCATAATCTTTTAGACAAAAATTCTCATGAACAACATAATTTGAGGCATTGAAGTATATTAATAAAAAAAATTATACACTAAAATAAATGTGTTTTTCCATTTTTTTAAGGTTTTTCACTTATCCTTAAAAGTTCAATGTAATCTTTCAGTAACAATTGAAGATATTAATATATGCTAAGTAAATCTAAAATGACAAAAAAAGCATTGATTGATAGCAGTCATAGTCGCACTTAGGTCTCTTCACAGGCTCCATTAGCAAATAATTGTTAAATCTACTTGATTTTTTTCTTTTTTTCTTATTTTTCTGACAAACCAAGTTTTACTAATATAAATTAATACTCATTATATTATTTTTAATGTTATTTCAAAATAATTTTATTAAATGTCTTAATTAATTTAAGAATTTAGTTAATCTAAAAATTTTCATTAAATAAACCCTTAAACTTTTTTTATTAAATTTCTTAATTACTTTTAATGTATATAATTTAAACATAAAATTTTCATTAATTCTACTTTATTTTCTTATCCTTTTTCTTTTTTACTAAACCAAAATTTTTTAATAACATTATATTATTTTTATGATATTTTAAATTTTTTTTGTTAAATCTTTTAATGATTTTAATGGATTCTCATTAAACCTACTCATCATTTCCTTATTTATTTATTTTTCTTTCTCTATCATACCTTATTTAAAAAAGTTTAATGAGTGGAGAAGCAGGGGAGGGGAGAGGGGGCTAATAGGTTGGATATGTGGAGAAATAAAGTATATATGTGAGGAATAAAGGGAGAGTTATCAATTCTAGAATATTATTTTTTAAATTTGTGTTGATGTGTACTGATCATTCCTATTTTTTTTATTTTTTGCTTTGGTTCATAATTAAATCCTTAAGCATGTTGTAATTAAATATTTTGCCTAAAAAGAATTGCTAATGAAAAAATTAAAAAAAAAACATTAGGAATAAAAAATAACTCAATATGATAATAATAAGAATACAATTTTTTATTGAATTCATAATTTGAAGCTCAAATTAATATACTATTTGATTTAAATTAAGTTGAGAAAAATAGAAAAAAATGAGAGAAACACTGCTAAGTAGTGACAAACAAAATTAATGTAAGATAAAAAAGAATTGGAGATGATATAAAGTTTTAATAAATACTCAATTCAATAATCATAAAAGAATAATATCATATTTTAAAAGAACACAACTCTTCATGGTAATGCAAGAGATTTTATAGATCAATAGCAAAAAAGAAGAGTTAATAATTAATGGTAAGTTAGAATTTATTATAAGTCAAGGCATCTGTCTTCTCATATTCTTTTGATGATGCATTTTTTACTTCAATCTATTTAAATATTAGTTGATTAACTAAATATACATTTTTAAATAATATAAGAACTTAAGTAGAAAAAAAATTTAATAACCTAAAATTGCAATTGTCATATATTATGAAATGGTAAGTATTCATTTAATAAGTAATAAAAATATAATTCATTAATTAATATTTATGTACTGAATATTAGATGACTATGTTTGAAATTATGTAAGCGAATTAAAATGAAAAGTTATGATTTATTATGTGATTCAGTACTATTAGTAAGATTGCCTTCTCATATTCTCATGATCATACTTATTAGATTTCAGTCTAATTAAATATTAGTTCATTAATTAATATATATTTGTCAATTAATATCATACATTAAATAGTAAACAATTATGATAAGTTGGAATATAAAAACTAATGGATCCTAAAATAATAAGTATTAATTAATTCATTAATAGTAATATAGTTCATTAATTAATATTTATTTATTAGATATTGTAAAATCACCAGTTCAAATTAAAAAGAAAGACTATAATTCAAAATGGGGGAAAATGAGAAGCCATTTTACTAAGTAGTAAAATAGTAAGATACACCTATATATACATTTTACTATATATATATATATATATATATATATGAGTATTTTAATGATTTATAAATTAAGATGTTTTTTCTTTTATATATATATATGAATCGAACAGTTTTACATGTGTTTGCAAAAACTTTAGGTGCCAATATGATTAGGTCGGTATCGAGAGGGGCATAGAAGTTGTCGTGGACGTCAAAAAAATCGCTGTTTCCGTATCCCTAACGTTATCTGAAACGGCATCCGCCCTAAATTCTAATCTCCCGGTTTGCCTTGCATTAGCTTAATCGGTCAGTCCTCATGCCCTAGCTGCTCTTATACAACGCTGTGAACTTCGATCTTGTTAGCTACGCCTATCCTACTTCTCTGCATCCGATCCGCTATCTCGGCCGGGAAGAGTAATATAGCTGCAAAGAATTGAAGCTGCATCGCTGCTTTTTGTATTTAACGCGACAACTTAACGTGGATCTGGTGGCAGTGGCTTATCGAAATCCGAGCTAGAAATGGTCGGAGGTGGTGTCAGGAGGGACGATGCGGCCCCCGGGATAAGCAGCAAGAATGTGTTCGCGGCGCTCGAGACTCTGAAGAAGAAAAAGAAGACTTCGGTTAAGGATCGTAAGGGACCTTCGAAAAGCAAGGGATCGTCTACGACCCAGGAGAAGGAACCGGAGCCGTCACAGGTATTCTGGGTACCTACGCCGCTGAACAAGTCATGGGCCGATGTCGACGACGATGATGACGACTACTATAAGAGCGCGCCGGTTCTGCCCGCATGGGGAGTGGTAGGGCAGCAGCAGCAGAAGGACGTTGGGGTTACGGCTGAAGAGGTTATTTTCGTAATCCGGTTTCTTTTGCTATCATATATCTCTTTTGTTTCTAATGCACTGTGTATTGAAAAATGCAATTGCCAATTTCTTAAAGGGGGAATGCGAGTTTAATATTTATCTATTGTCTGGTGAAAGTGGGCTATTCTCTGCATTTAGGGCTTGTACCGGCCTATACATGCTCTTCACCGGTTTTATTCGTGATTATGAACAACTGGAACACAGAATTTGAATGTGAGAATTCTTTGCACATTGGATCATATCGCCTCGCCCAAATTAACTTAAATCATTATCACTGATCATTTTTACTTTAATTTGATAATGCTACATCATACACCGGCACTTCCTTTCTGCCTGTTTAGTTCTAAGTAGGATATTTTTAAATCCAAATTTGATAAATTCTATTTTTGTTGGATTTAGTAAATCTTTATGGTACAAATCCCGATGACTATTTGACTGCCCATATCTTAAATCCTGTCAAGTCTCAGGATTGATTGTTGTTTGTATGATATGGGGGTTGGTTGTATGATATGGGTATTTAATGTGATTTTGAAGGTTTTAGCATTCCATTTCATTCACCGCACCGCAGTTTTGTCTGTTTGGATAAACTGCGTTTTGACACTTTTTTCAAAAAATCCAAAATCCAAATTTTATAAATTCTATTTTTGTTGGATTTAGTAAATCTTTATGGTACAAATCCCGATGACTATTTGACTGCCCATATCTTAAATCCTGTCAAGTCTCAGGATTGATTGTTGTTTGTATGATATGGGTATTTAATGTGATTTTGAAGGTTTTAGCATTCCAATTAATTCAATTGTTAAGGGTCCGTTTGGGGTGGCGGTGCGGCACCACACCGCAGTTTTGTCTATTTGGGTAAACTACGTTTTTACAGTTTTTTCAAAAAGCTGCCGTTGAAATCTCATTTTCTCACAGATCTTGGCTAGGTGGGGTGACAGTTCTCTATATGTGGTCTAACTTTTTTAAAAAAAATTTGTAATAGCTACCGCAGCTTTTTGAATATCAGTTGATTTTTCAGCAACTTCACAACTGCTTTTTAATAAGCTGTAGTTTCCCCCAAAAAAGCCTAAATCTCCAATAATTGTATTGATTTCCTAAATCAATGAACTTAAATTAAATTCTTGAACACATATATTTCATTCCTTGGATTTTTTTCAGCTAGAATATTCTCTTAGAGTTGAGGAATGCGTCAGGCCTATTGTGTGTACCACTTAAGACTTAAAATAAAATTTTATCACATGGTGGTGAGACTTGCAATGCTTTATGGCGTAGAATGTTAGCCTTTGAAAGTGAAGCATAAAAATATGTCAAGTGTTGTTGAGATGATAAAGCTTAGGTGGATGAGTGGCTTGACACTTAGAGATAAAATGTGAAACAAATACATCTGTGAAAGGGTTGGTGTATCTCCAATAGCAGACAAGATTAGAGAGAGCCGTCTTAAGATGTTTGACACACTTAAATGTCAACGATCTGATGATCCGGTTAGGAGAGTAGATGTTTTAGATTCGACTTCTGTTAAGAGAGGTAGATGTAAACCTAAAATGACTTGGGCATGTTATATAAAACTGATCTTGAATTATCATAATTAAATGAAGATATGATACTCAATATGACACAATGGAGAAAAAATGATTCATGTAAATGATCCCACTTAGTGGTATAAAGGCTTGTTGTTGTTGTTCAAATATTTTCAAATTTATAGTTATGTGATTTTCCATGAGTATCATAATTAGGAAAACCTTCTAACTATTTGGATTGGAATAATTTAAATTCTAAGAAGAAAAAATATGCAACCATTTTGTGCTCCATTGTATTTAAATAAATCTTTTAGATATAGTAGCTGAAGCTCACAATTTGCCACTATAGCAACATTAAAACATTTTCACCTTGAAAAAGTATTGACAATATCATTACCATAGCGAACTTGCTAGGTTCATACAAGGATCCTTGTATGCCATTTACATTTGCATGATATTCTTCCCACATATTGTAAAAGCTTCGCCTCCACTCCACAAAGGCAATGTAGTGTAAAATTATAGCCTCCACTCCGCAAAGGCATTGCGATATTTCATAACACATATTCTTATGAGATTATAAAGTGTTGGATTGAATGTAAGATTGTAATGATGAAACAATGATAAATATATTCATTAGGTAGAAAGTTTAATGTAATGATAAAATAATACTAATTGATAATTTAATAGTAAAACACTCTAACATCATTTAAAATGAGCTATGTTAAAACGGTATGCCTAATTATCATCCTCAATGCCAGATTTGCTCATATTTAGCACTAATTGCCTTGAACATTGAGGATGTTGTTGTCCCTTAAATTGTTTTCAATGATAAGGATTGATAATGTAATAAATATAGTGCTAAGAATTTTAACTATGTATGTAAACACATTATGTAAATGCGGCGCAAATTATTTGTTGCCTTTCTATGGCATAATATATCAGCTTTTAGTTAGGTTCATAATTATCTACCTCAATGTCTCTCAAATCCCGGACATGCCTTGGAAGTATATATCGTTGTCCTGTTATTGTACTATGAAGTTATGTAAGATCACAAAAATAATTACAATGTCCCTATACATGCAATGGGAATTGTTGCATAAGTATTGGGTCCTAAAATTTTTTCTTAACAGATTCCAACTATTCTCTGAACTATATTTCTAAATTGTACATGACAATAACTATATATTCTTTATGCTGTACTTCATGCCTGTATTTTTGTTGCACCCACTTATCATAGTCAATAAGTTGATAATTGCAGCCTTTAAAAGCTACGTGGTGCTTATGCGTGTTTGCTTATCCCTATAAAGGTACATTGGCTATGTTGAAATCTAAAAACCTCCCTCTTTTATAGCTCATGTCATTGCACTTATTGTTGATGTTGAGCTTTTCTATTATGGTGCCACATTTTTTATGTCTTACTGTCAATTGATATTTTAGTACGCTTGAAAATTGACTTTAAAAATAGGTTTGTAGCCATGACATTTTGGGTCATGATTCTTTTTTTATTATGGTAACAATTTTGATGTTCTTGCAGAGCGGCGACAAGAAAATGGGTATCAATGGCTACGACAACATCCATGATGTTTTTGTAGAAACTTTTGTTTCTTTGGATGATGACATAGAATATCATGTTGGGGCATCCAAATGTTAAGTCATCAAAATAATACCATGATGAGCACAATTATGCGATAAGCTAACAACTTAATCATTTCAAAATAATCTGGGAAAACTCACAATTTTGATGATAGCCATTTGCGTGGGCTAATTTCTTCTGGAAGTTCATCATTTGTTCAACAGTACACATACTTCTAGTATGTGAAGGCTCCAATGTGCTAACATATTTCTAAGCTGATAGAAGAAAGCAATTTTATGTTGCAAATACAACATCTTTTAGAACATGATGCTATTAATGCCTTTTTATGAGTTAAAAAAATAATAATGAAGAGAAAAAAAATAAAAAATGAGTTTGCATATTGACTGTACTAAGCATGAGGTTGGCATCAAACTACAAAGAAGTTTGCCAATGAGACTAGTCTTGATGCAATTTAAACAACACTGGTTTGACTGAAGACATGAGGAAAGATGTGAATGAAAGATGAGCATACCTCCAATAGAAATATGCTAAGGAAGATGATAGGAAGCAATTTTCTAAACCCCAATTAGTGTGTAATTAATAAATCACTACTTCAGTTGGTATATGAATAATCTTATTAAATTCATGATCTATTTGAGTATGTTACATCATATGTTACTTATAAAATTTTTGCCTAAATCATGCTTAAAATGGGCAATCGAACTACCCTCCCTAGAGTTCATATTCTTAGAGTTATATTCAAAGAAAAAAAAAAGAAGGAATTGTTATCTTTTAAGATTTAGGTGCAACATGTAGTGTAAATTTCATCTACGTGCTGCACAATAATTGTTATTAGAGTTTAGCTGAACTATGTTTATGGCATATTTTATGCTAGAGTTTCAACTTTTCACAATTAATTATATGTTGTTAATATTGATATGGTAGAAATTTATCTTTCGAGTAATATTTAGATTTGCTTAGCCTATAAATATGTATGAAACCAAGTAGGAATTTGCCTTTGAAGATTGTGCAGGCACATGTAGAAATCTTGTGCAATGGCCATTTCAATGGGAAAAATGTTTGTTAGTTGAAAGCTAGATGTATACAAAAAGTTTCTTTTTAACAAGGAACTCCCTTGAATTCATTTTTTGCAATAATTTTAGTTGATATTAGTGTCAAAGCCGGACCATACATTTTTGTGCGGAAACAAAGCAATTCTTTTATTATTTCTACAATAAAAAATAAAAAAAATTAGAAGTTATTCAATCAGTTATACAATTTGTAAAAATCATACAAATATATATATATATATTTAATTCAAATTGTGGCCATATTTCTTCTTAAAGATATGTTTCTTGTGATATATATA
>NW_018165271.1:115264-129274 GCF_001263595.1 Phalaenopsis equestris | reverse complement strand
ATATAGATAGATAGATAGATAGATAGATTCAAGTATTATTAAATTAAGAAAATTTCAAATACAGTGAATGATAAATATAAATTAATTTAATATGTTATAAAATACAATGGTTTAATTTATGCAAAGACAAACTCATTATTCAACTTTCCATCATGAAGAATGGTACCATCTACTGGACTAATTAAAAAATAAAAATGTTATTGTAGGGTGTCGAGGGTGGGAGAGAGAGGAAGAGGGAGAGGGAGAGGGAGTGGGAGCGGGAGGGAGAGGGAGGGAGGGAGAGGGAGCGGGAGAGGGAGAGAAATTCTACGAGGGATGGGAGAATAGAGAAATATAAATGATTTGGCAGGAATAGGAGTTGTTGTGTCAGAGATATTAAGAGGATGTCATGAAGGTTAATTATAGGAGAGTGTGAGATTTATTTGCAAGAAGAGGCACAAAATTAAGGGAAATGTGTTTTAGTTGTCCTGGGTAAGGCAATAAAAGAGGATGCAATTAATTAGAGGAGAGATTCAAGGACAGTGTAGAGAGAAAAAGGGATGACATTTTGGGAAAGGCATTTAACTATGGGGAAAATAGGAGAACGTTAATCGAAAGGATTGATTGGAGAGGATATTTTCCGAGATTTGAGAGAGAGAGAGAGAGAGAGAGAGAGAGAGAGAGAGAGAGAGAGAGAGAGAGAGAGAGAGAGAGAGAGAGAGAGAGAGAGAGAGAGAGAGAGAGAGAGAGAGAGAGAGAGAGAGAGAGAGAGATAAGCATGACGGTTATTATAGAGGTTTTTATAGTATTTTCTTATTAGTGAAGAGTGCCTTGACAAGCTCTCACCAAAGTTTGTTCAATAGATTGCATAATTAAAGCGCAAGCTCCTACATTTTGCTAGGTGTTTGCTTTTATTCTAAATAGAGCTTTTGGAAAAGTAAAGTTTTACTCTCTTGATTTGATGAACTGCACCTCATTTTGAAAAGGCATCTTCACTGTTATTTTATCAATACGTATTTATTAGAAGCATGGGCTCTCTTTTGCTGGTGAATGTAGAAATGGAATATGGGTACCATCAAGAGACTGATGATGTTCTGATTAATAATTAGTCCTGGAGCTGGTGTAAGGCTTGCTATTTAAAGTACTTTTTTCATCCATTTGCTGTGTGGTATAGACTTGTATACTATAGGATAATGGGGCTATATAATCTTTAAATTTGATAAAGTGTGTTCTTATTCTGACAATGCTATGAATGCCTTTGGTTTGCAAATCAGGACCATATCAAAGAGACGTCTCTTTTTAAGATGTAATATCACGAATATACCTATTGTTTTAAATTTGGCTTTGTGTTAGTTATAGTTATCACTTTCATGAACTTGAAATACTGATGACGTTAAATTAATTTATTAAGATGTTGGTAAATGATGTTTTCCTTGTTTGGTTAAGCAGGACTTCATTAGTTACTATGGTTTTTAGTAAAGATGCAGTTGATGCAATGCTGCATTTGTGCAAAGATTTAATTTTCTTGAATGCTGCATTTAAATTTAATCCGATCAAGTTTCTTACCTACTTATGTTAGGAGCTCTGCTAATGTTTGATCAACGTAATAACTATGTTTGGAGTATGTTTTTTATAAATGGAAACTTCAACTTGAATCAAACATCAAAGGAGTTCTTATTTTCATTTTAGGATTTTTTTTTTGTTAAGGATTTAAATTTTAAAGTATTTAAAATACAATGCGAAGTTAAATATTTTTTTGAAATAATTTGTGGTGTTTAGTTGCTTATAATAGAAACTTAGTAGTTTAGTTTTCTTTTCTGTGTTCGGTTGTTTGGATTATTATTTTTTTATTTAGCAAAAGCTTACGATAAGGTTCCAAGAGATATCCTTTGGAGAGTTCTCGAAAAGAAAGATGTTGATATGACTTTTATTCAAAACATTAAAGATATATATGCTAGAACTGTTACTTGTGTTCAAATAGGAGGAGGATTTACTAAATATTTTCCTATTTTAGTTGGATTACGATCAACTTTAAGCTCATATCCTTTTCTTTAGTTATGGATGCTCTTACTGGACATTTACAGGAGAATGTACCTTGGTCTATGCTTTTCACTGATGATATCCTTCTTATGGATAAGACTAAAGAAAGAGCTTAGGAAAAACATGAATTATGGAGGTCTACTTTGGAGTCTAAAGGCCTTCGTTTGAGTAGAACTAAAACTAAATACATGGAATGTAATTTTAGTAGCAGTAGTTCTAGTTACAGAGTTGTAACTATGAGTGATCAAATTATTAAAATGTGTGAACGCTTTAGATATCTAGGGTCTATTGTTCAAAATTATGGTGATATCAATGGGGATGCTATTAGTAGAATTCAAGTTGGTGGAGGAATGCTTATGGCCCCTTGTGTGATGGAAAAGTACCGTTTAGATTGAAAGGAAAGTTTTACATGATGGTGGTGAGACTTGCAATGCTCTATGACGCAGAATGTTGGCCTTTAAAAGAGAAACATAAATCTAAGTTAAGTATTGACGAGATGAGAGTGCTTAGGTGGATGAGTGGCTTTACACTTAGAGACAAAATGTGAAATCAATATATCCATGATAGGGTTGGTGTAGCTCTAGTGGCAGAAAAAATTAGAGAGATTCGTCTTTTAGATGGTTTGGTCACATTAATGTCGACTATCTGAGGATCCAGTTAGGAGAGTATATGTTTTAGATTTGACTTATGTTAAGAAAGATATAAATAAATCTAGAAAGACTCGGGATATTGTATAAAAATGATCTTAATTTATTAAAATTAAATGAAAATATGACACTAAATAGGACGCAATGGAGAAAAAATATTCATTTAGCCGACCTAACTCAGTGGCATAAAGGTTTGTTGTTATTGTTATTGTTGTTGTTGTTGTTGTTATTAATTGTTTGGAAAATAAAACAAACATTTGAAATATGATGGCGGCTGACGAAGGTGGCACCTCCGAGTAGTTAGTGATGGTGAGAGGTGACGGTGGATAGTGATGATAGATGATGGTTGATGACCAGAGAAGGAGGTGGAGGTGGCTGATGACCAGAGATGATGGCTGATGACTAGAGATGGAGGTGGCTGGTTGCTTCAACGAACGACCAACAACTACTGGCCAATCCTTTAGAAAAACAACAAAGAAAGAAGAATTTTTCTTTTTTTAGAAAAATACTTGCTTTTTGATTGAATAAAAAGGAAATAGTACATCGATTTTAAGAAGGAATAAATTAAGTAAAAACATGATTGTAGAGTGTGGTGGTGATTGCATCAAAGCTATAGTTTTTTAGGGCCACACCTTGTAGCCCCTTTTTGTTAAATATCTTCTCTCTTGCGCTTATTTCTAATAGAAATATCTGCCATGTTTAATGTGATTGTTTGCAATTTATTGTCATCAACATGATTGCATGGTGAGACGAGGTGAATTTTTTGAAGGCTTTAAGATTTTGATGGTTAGATGTTGAAATGATGACAATTGCTAATAATACCTGGAGGACACAATCATAGAAGTGAAAACAAGAGAAGTTGATTTCAAGGTTTACCATGGTATGCAATCTACCACTTTCGTTTGTGGATATTACAAGTAGACCTAGTAAAAAGTATGAAATTTGAATGCATCTTAAGCTTCTAAAGCTGTGAAACATGAAGGTTGGCCAAGGCTCGCGACTAGATGGCTCCTCGATTCTCGCTGACCCGTATCTAAAAGAGCTGCACCCATCAGATAAATATTAATTTAAGTCGAGGGTTTCCTTTCTATGATGGTTAATTAACCAGTTGAAATTTGCTAGATCATCACTGTAGTTGCAAAGCTAGAGAAAAGAAATTTCTGACCTACAGTGCTGATTATGTCGTCGCGAGCCTCGACCGACCGTCCTTCTATAATGCAGTAGTGGATGTTGGAAACTAAAAGTATCGTTATAGAAGGTGATAATTCAATTGTCATCAACTGTCTTTGTGACGGCATGTATGGTAAAGTCGGGCAGCTACAACCTGACCATGGCACAATTCTTGCTTTTCTTACTGATTTCAGACAATTCTTATTTTCTTGTCCATAGAGAATGTAACAAAGCAAACCATTTTTGTGCTTGACTTGCTTTGGATAGGTCTTTTGTTTTGGAGGCTCACACTTGTGACTTCGATTTTTTGGTGTGGTTGAGGCTGAGGACAGCGGAACTCCATATTTTGTGTAGCTTTTATAGCTCCCTTTGTACTTTTGTATTAATGTAACATACACACCCTTCATGGAATAAAAACAAGTGTATGAATAGTTTGGTCGACCACAACATTCCTCTATGTCCGCTAAATACTAAAAAAGTCATTATCGCCATAATATAATTTTGTTTGATCTGTGCCAGGATAACACCATACCATTTGAAAACCGCCCGGGATAGTTCGCAGGTGGAGTATGCTGCCATTCTTTTCTTGCGATCTATTATGCAGGAGTGGATGTTTGAAACTAAAAGTATCATTATAGAAGGTGATAATACAATTGTCATCAACCGTCTTTTGTGATGGCATGTATGGTAAAGTGGGGCAGCTACAACCTGACCGTGACACAAATCTTGCTTTTCTTACTGATTTCAGACAGATTTTTTTCTCCTTTTCCATAGAGAATGTAATAAAGCAACCCATTTTTGTGCTTGACTTGTTTTGGATAGGTCTTTTGTTTTGGAGGCTCACTCTTGTGACTTCGATTTTTGAGTGTGGTTGAGGCTGAGGCCAGCCACACTCCATTTTTTGTGTAGCTTTTATAGCTCTCTTTTGTACTTTTGTTTTATATTAATACAACATACACACCTTATATGGAAGGAAAACATGTGGATGAATTGTTTGGTCGACCACAAGATTCCTCTCCGTCCGCTAAATACTACATAAGTCATTATCGCCATAATATAATTTGGTTTGATCTGTGCCGGGATAACACCACACCATTTGAAAATCACCCTAAATTCTCGGCACAAGGGCAACCACAATCCATATCATAATTGTTCTCTGTAAATGACCAGATCGTTTCTGAATCGATCAATGGCCCTCTCATTTGGACGAGTGACCCTAAATCTGATGGTTGAGTCAAAGACAACAGCCTCATCTACAAAAAGCTACATCCGACAGGGATAAAATCGACTGCTCGATCGCAGCTACCAGACTGAAGGTTTGGGAGGTACGCTTCAAAACCATAAAAACTAGAGGAAATAAGCAAATGAAAGGAATAGCCGAAAGAAATAAAAAAAGCCGAGCGATAAAAGCTTAGCAAAAGACAAGCATGCAAATAAATACCTCAACCCCTATTTATATGGAGAAAACGTAAGATGAAACATCTCGTGAAAATTTCAAGAGAAAACATCACGTCAACATAGAGATCGAGATAAAAAAGTAAAATGTTTTGTTTCGATAATCAAGTAATTACACTCAAACCTAGTCTGATGGAAGATACTTTACAAACTAGTCATCGGCTGCCTCGGCCGGGACTAGACCCTTCCTAACTAATCTCCTATACAACATTTGATTGTCGAGCTTGATTTGATTTGCTCGGTTGGCCTCATAATGCGCCCTCTGCACGAAGGAATCTTCCCGAAGCTCAAGTACTTCTCGACGAATATCAGCTGTTTTCCCTCACATCTCCTCCAGTCGGACCAACACCGCGCAGAGATCCTCCTCTCACCTAGCCAGAGCAACCTCCATATTGTCTAGGCGATCAAATAAGGATTTCAGGGACATTCGAAGTCCCTTAATTACTTCCTCGTTGATCTCCACATGATTAGCTAGGTGGTTAACCACGTTGTCCTCGCTGTTGGCCAACACTTGGAACTCAGAAGCCGTCACCACAGTTGGAGCCGACCCTCACCAACAAGGAGCAAACCCCCGATCTGAGCATCCTCATCTACAAGAAACAAAAATTAATAAGCAAAAAGAAAAAAAATCAGTAAAAAACAGAGATGAAAGCATTTACTACGCAAGATTCGCTCCACCTTGGCTCAAGTGCCCTGCATACATTCAACAATGAATTAAATATCTTCTCTTCGACCGACTGGTTATTTCCACATGTTTCTAGTACTCCAATCAGTGAGGAACACTTACAACCATTGTCTGACTTAGAACTTCAATGTTAGGTAGACTCTTCTTTGGAGCCTCCTGGATCGAATCCAACGACTCCACCTAGACTCGCTCAGACAACTTAGGCTTCTTAACGAGTTTCTTCTTCCACTTGCTCTCGGCTCATTTTTAGACCGGCGTTTTTTTACCCTGAGAGAGGCAAGCATCTTTGCGAGGTCGACGGGTTTGGGAACCAAATGAAATCCTTTCTCCATAAGGGCAAACAGAAGCCGAGCTGATTCAAGTAGAAACAAACTCAAGATACTGAGAACCGTCCACTTTGTCTAATATGCAAGGGTCATGGGCATGAAAATCTAGGGAATTCAATCATTGCATTAAATTATGACTATTTAGATTCGATTTATTGCATTAAAAATTTTCCCTTTCTTAGCGCAGCTGTCGCCATCAACGAGCAAGAAAAATGCGAACTTTATATGTACACCAAAAAATAATTTGCATTAACCTTGAGACAATTTGACTGTCCATATCACTGACAAAAAACTACAGTCTCATGAATCCGACCAATTAAAGGCCATTCCAGGCGACTGAAGGCCATTCCAGGCGATCTGATGGCCGATCCGACCAATCAAAATCCACTAGTTCAACCAAATGACTGACGATCGATCAAAAGACTATCGATTTATTGAAGGCTTGACGACCACAGTCTCATGAATCCGACTAATTAAAGGCCATTCCAGGCGACTGAAGGCCATTCCAGGCAATCTGATGGCCAATCCGACCAATCAAAATCCATTAGTTCAACCAAATGACTGACGATCGATCAAAGGACTATCGATTGATTGAAGGCTTGACGGCCAAAGGGCTAACCAGGCCATCAAAAGACGGCATCTACGCCAACAACCGGTCAAAGGTCTAACACCCCCAAGAATCACGTGAGGCTCTCTCAACAACTCCCCCCCAAGATCTCTAGAGATCACCAAAGAAAAACAATCAGGCTAGCCGACCAGACGCTCTTTAGGCCGACCAACTGCCATACTCATTACCGACCGGTTTCCCAGAGCATAGGCCGACCGGTGTCCAGACATAAAGCCGACCGATTTTCCTGAGCGAAGGCCGGCCAATGTCCATACGAAAAGTGTCTAAAATAGGGGTAATATATGTTATTTTACATATCTTATCACTCTATCTTCTATAAATAGGGGGATCATAGCATGCATTAGAGCCATTTGCCTCTTTAGGCTCTTCTTTCTAGGCCCACTTTCTAGGCACATCCTTGTTTCTTGTTCTGTTTTTGCAAATTTTACTAATGAAAAATTATTCCATTTTTCACATTTGAACTATTATCTCTCATCTTTTCAAACAAGTCAAACTGCTTGCCTTGCAGCTTGGCATTTTAAGGTAATGTGCTCATCTTGGCTTGGCTTAATAATGACATCGGCGTGGAATGTGTGCATGGGATAGCTATGGTGACTGCTCGGCTCACCTTTAACATTGAAGTCTGTTTGTGTCCTCCTTCAGGCCCTTCACTCCCCTTTATTATCTTATTTGGGAAGATGATAAATTATTGCCCGAGCAAAGAATAATTACCAAATTAAGAGTTATAACCTGCTAGTTTGAATTGTTGCGTGATGTGTACAGCTCAATGTGGATTTGCATTTGCAAAATGTAGACCATATGAAGTCCTTGATTAAAATAATTTTGACAACTTAATTAAAGGAGGCGTAAGGCCTATTACAGAGATAGACCATATGAAGTCCTTGATTAAAATAATTTTGAGAACTTAATTAAAGGAGGCGTAAGGCCTATTACAGAAGGCAGGAAAGGAGGCATCCTTTGGGACAAGAGATAAGATTTAGAAGTAGAGTTATGATTCACCAGACCGATGCACGGTTTATAAAATCTAGAATTCAAGATTACATCATAATATCTTAATATTTGGATGTAGGATATGAGAAATAAAAAAAATTGATGTTATTTAAATAAAATCAATTAAGAATGTAATTTAAATAAAATCAATTAAGATGGAAAGTTTCAATTATTATGAGGTTTAAAATTTTATTCTAAAATGGAGCAATTTTTTGGTTGAAGGCAATCATAGAAATAACCTTGGTTAAGATTATGTTAGATGCGAGGTTAGGGAAGTTGTGAGAGGAGGTGATAGATGGAAAATAGGCTATAACTTATGTACCATATGCTTTTAGATTGCTACATTTACTAATGTTAAGATTTTGACATAAAGAAATTGTTTCTGGTTACAATTTAACACAAAGTGCATCATATGGATCTAGATCAACTTGCTTTATATTTGGTTTGAGTTTAATGAAGTAAAGTCATTTTATTTCATAGTTCATTTCTTTCACAAATTTGCCGCCGTAAAGTACAAGTTGTCTTATTAATTACATTTATTTTATAGGGATTTACTTTAATTTCATTACAAAAATCATTAGGACAATCACTAAGGACTTGTTTAGCTGGATTTTTTTAAAATATATGTATTTTAAAAAAGCAGAGTAATTGAAACACAGTTTTTTAATTGGATGCAAATCAAATTTATTGTTTTTTTAATTACTTTTAAAATATATTAAATTTTAACAAGGACGGCTTATGGTAATGGTGGCGGGCTACTGTTGGGGAGGTTTGACTATTGCTAGTTGGGAAGCGTAGAATTGCAAGGGATTAGAGTGCAGTCTGAGGTGATTTGGATCCTAGCTCATTTAACATATGGACCTTTGACATTTAAGCAAATTTCATTTTGACTATTAAAGATGGAGTGGAGGCAACGGGAAATCTACAAGCCTACTATGTGTGGATGAATATAGTAGGTTTATTTATTCTCCTGTACTCTTGATACATTTCATTGCAGAATGAAACGTGGTTATGAACCTGTGCATTTTATTGCAGAGTAAAACAATAGTTTGAACATCATCAACATTGAAATGCATTAGTTGTTTTATGAGAATATACTTATGGACCAGAACTTATGATGAATACTATTTGTGCTAACCTTTATCTATATTTTAGGAAAGTGAAAGTGAAGACGATGGTCTTGATGATGGTGATGATGACATTGAGGATGAAGGTGAGCAGGAGCCTGAGGCTCCTCTCCCGGCTGAGCCAATCGTAAAGGAACCTCCCCCCGCCCCCGTGGCACCTAAAGATACTGAAAGGCAGCTTTCTAAAAAGGAGCAGAAAAAAAAAGAGCTTGAAGAACTTGATGCCCTTTTAGCTGAATTTGCAGTGTCCAGTAAGGATGACAAAGGTGCTGGTCAAAATGAAAATAATGGTATATGTGTTTTTAAATTTGACGCCTTTTGGTCTACTAGTCAACTCTCTGCTCCACTAAATCGGGTTTCATTTTATTCAGCATATTGCCTGCTTTTTTCCTGTTGATTTTTTGTTCTTCTGTAGATGCGACCGAAGTGAGGAAGCCAGACGAGCAAGCAAAGGATGGAGATAACGAGCAGACCATCGCTGCAGCAGAGAGCAAGACTTCAAAGAAAAAGAAGGGAAAGAAAGAAAAATCGTCTAAAGAGGTTAAGGATTCAACTGAACCAGCTGATGATGCTGATGGCTCCGACGGAGCGACAGTTGCTGAAGCTGTGGAAGATACTGCTGCTGGAGTAGATATTAAAGAGAGGCTGAAGAAGGTAGTTTCGACGAAGAAGAAAAAATCAGGCAAAGAAATGGATACTGCATCCAAAATTGCCTCAACTGAGGCTGCTGCAAGGAGTGCGAAACTCGCTGCCGCGAGGAAGAAAGAGAAGAACCATTACAACCAGCAGCCAGTCCGGTGAACCGCCGCTTTTTTCCACCGGGTATTTGTCGAGTTCAGTTTTTTTCAACCGAGTATTTGTAATGTTCAGTTTTTTTTTTTGTTGAAACTAGAATAAACAGCTCAAGGTTGTTCACTTCTGTGGTTTAATTTGGACGGATCTGAGGCGCGTCAGTCATCACCAGAACATATATTTCCTTGAACGATGTTGGTTGTCGTTAGGGTCTCAATCACTCTGTGGATATTTATTTGAGTACAAATCCTTTGAAATTAAATTAGTTTATCAGACTGTAATCTTTTAACATGTTAAATGTCGTTTACCGTTTTAACGTCGCATTTCGTTTCTTCCAAATTTTTCGTTGGATTTACGAAAATCATTACTGATGAGCGGTTTCGATGCATACATACATTGAAGCACATCTTAATTTTTAGTTTGTTGTTATGTTTAAATTTCAGCAGAATGGACCAAAAAGGTGGCTTTTGGAACAATCTTTTTTGCTTAATGGTGAATCGATAGTTTCCCATATTTATACTTTGGAACAATTAAAATGAAATATCAAGTCTATTAGAATGTGGAATAAAATTATAGCTACAAACGCCCAGGGGGCATTTACATGTATATCTTCCAATTCCTATGTATTTACGTAGTTAACACAAATTTTATTTTTTAGGCTTGTACCAATCAAATAATATCATATCGAACTATAACCATTTTAATTTTGGTTATAAAATAGTTTGTATGTAGCAAGGCGAAATGAGTAGAATAACTTGAGTTTGGGACTCGAGTGATTTAAGTTTAGTGTCAAGCTAAATGGCAATCAGACCACACTCCTCAAGAGATCTAAGGCCCCCAAGTATGTAAATCGTTTGTACTTGGCAAAGATACTATTATCGGCTAACTTGAATTCTCACAACAATAATAATACTAAATAAAATAGTATTTATATGTAATGCTTGATTTATTCAGATGCAAGCATCAAGCCCTCACTTAATCCTCAGGAATATTTTATAGTTTAGCATTAAAAATCAATAATTTTCTTTTTTGTGATGAATGTTCTCAAGCCCATTCCCTAAATAGGCCAAGATTAACTACTTAAACAGCAAGATAAAAGAAGAGAGATTTAGAGAATAATTTATAAGTTATATTTATCTTATGAGCCGACTCACCTTTTATGCCTATGAGCTCACTCTCCCCATCTTTTATGCCTATGAGCTCACTCTCCTCACTTAAGAGACTACTCACTCTCTATGTATAAGAGCTTATTTTTTTAATCTAACTTTTATTTGATCTATCAACCGAAGAGCCTATTAAATCTCTCTTTCTAAGAGCTTACTCATTCATATTGCTTTGCTTCTCTGCTTACCATCCAAATTGAGCTCAATAACTCTCAGATGTAATAGAAAGACAAACAATATAAATGGGCATGCTAAAATTTTACTTTCACTTAAATTACTTAATTAACAATCCATGTGGATTCAATAAGGTAAAATAAAGAAGAAAAAAAAAGAAAATAAAATCTCTAAGTGTATTCACACATACCTCATTAGAATTACCCTCGAAAGAAACATTTTTATTAATTAGTAAAAAAGTACTTTATCTTGATAACTAGTAGCAAGTTCATTCGAAGAAACTGACTTTTAAAAAAAAAAAGCCTATATGAATGATATACTTTGCAGTGAGTACATTATTGGCATCATTTTATGCGAATGACTTGTGAACTGCATGTTTAATAGTTTGGACAATAATTTATTTTTATCTTAAAATTTTAAGTAATTTAAAAAATATTTTGTACAAAATTTAGTAGGTGAAGGATAACAGTAAATGTATGAAAATAAAAACTAACCTATGGAGGCTTTCGAAGTATGAAACTGGGCTCTAGCATACTGCAGATACTAACTTTAAAAGTATATACAGGCTTTAAAACATTAAATGAAACATAATATATTTTAAAGGATTTACAGAAAATTAAAAATAGAAACAAAAACTGAAATTACTAAAAATACAGAAAAATTAAAAATCTACAGATGTAGGTCCACAACATAGAATGAAAGTTTTCACTACATCAGTTTTAAAAGACAACAAATAACAACCAATTAAAATAACAAACAAACACCAAACAAACTAACTCCTAAGATATCAATCATCTCCGCCTTCCTCATCATCATCTTCCTCTTCTTCTTCTTCTTCTTCCTCATCATCATCATGGTTGAATATAGTTCTGTAAAATTTATAAAGTTGACTCCGCTTCTCCGCATTACAACGGTGCCAAAAACTTGATGTGGTATTTTAGTAATAATAACATTAAGTACTTAAGATTGAGATTCTACGTAAATATATGTATCGTTATAAAGTAATATAAAACTTTCTATTTAAGTCCCAAATATTGATCCCATGAGGAAGGTTTAAATTTGAAATGATAAATTAACTAGGAAATTCACAGAAATCAAACGAAATTACTGCCACTAATTTTGAATGTGTAAGATACTAACAAAACTAAAATATTAACTACTAGCAAAACTTTGCAGAGTTTAAAAATAGTAACTTCTAAACTATATTTATGTGATGAAGTTTTCTTATATGAAAAAGTTTCTTTCTCACTACAATGAGATTTTTGGTGAAATGAGATGAGATAAATGATTTAAATTTATATTGTGCCAAATGGGAGCAATTTTAATTCTCTACCCTGATTCAGTGTTATAGAAAATCACTAGCTAATCTTAGGTTTAGTCCCTAAATCCTGGCTATGCTAGGAGGATACTGGCTCTCACTCTAGAGCTCCCACTTCCCTTCCCCTGAAGGCTAACTCTCGCTTTAGTTTTTAAAAACTAAGATCAAATTGGAGATTTTTAGTCTGTCACCCTAGAAATCTCCAATTTTACACCCAACAAAGTATATTTCCCTATTAATTTGCACTTAATTCCATAAAAGAAATACCCCTTCATGGACTTAAATGTGATTCTCACTCTTTTGTATATCTCATACTCCATTTCTCGGATCATATGTTTCACAACATATTTTAACAATTCAATTGGTCAGATCAAAAAGTAAATTAAGAGAGGAGTTGAAAAAACATCACAATTTATTTTAAATTTTAATATTGGCACATCCAAATTATCTCTTCATTTCACCATATCTCATAGTAGGAAGAAACATAAGGGAAACTACTCAGACTTCATGAGAGTGATACAAAAAAACAAAAATTTCATATATAAAAGAAAGTTCATACAACAATAATAAACAAACAACACTTATCTGAAACTCTTTCTCAAAGCAAATCCCTTGTAGTCTCTCTTAAAAAATGTAGGAAGAAGAAATCTCTCACTCCTCTTCCTCTTCAACACTTCTTAGAGAAAAATTCACACTTGAACTCACCACAAAAACTCAAAACTATAAAAACAATAACTAACTAATAGCGTGGAATGGCATGGGATGTAGGAGTTCAAAGAGGAAAACTGAGTGAGTGGAAGAATGTGAAATAGTGCGAAGAGAGGGGGGTGGTCTGATCAAATTTCGACCCTAAATAGAGCATAGGGTAGGTTCTCCAATAGGTGCTTCCAAAAACTCTTCAAAAATCGTCCAAATTCATCAAATCTTTTAGAAATGGGATCTGCACCGACACTGGCACCGTCGACACTGAACAATTTTTTAAATTCTCCATTTTGACTCCAAATTTCATTTTTTTCTTCCTTTTTGCTCCAAGTCCTAAAAATCAACAACCTGCAATAAAACATAAAAAATACCTTCCATTAAAGTGCAATATCACCAAAATTAAGTAGAAAATATGGGTCTAAAAACACATATATTTATGGTGTATCAAAATCTCCTAAACTTAAATGTTACTTATCCTCAAGTAACTCCTTTACTACATAAAAATATGACTCATGGTAAAGATTTTGACTTCTAGATTTTCATATCTTAGCTCACTAAATATAATAGTATGACTTAAGAAAAATTTAAAATAAATGCAGTTAATACTAAAGGTATAAGAATATCTAGTAGTCAAGTCTAAGACTTTTGATTCTCTATTCTATTCAAGGAAAATTTCAAATTAATCATATTAAAGCCACTTATAATATCCATATAAAAAAGAACTTCATGAAACTTTGCTATTAAATATGCTAATACTGAAATATAAGTTTAGAAAATGAAGCCAAGTTTTCTTCTTTAAGTTGATTCAAGTGAA
>NW_018165271.1:86158-114724 GCF_001263595.1 Phalaenopsis equestris | reverse complement strand
GAATGATCTTCCTAAAATGATAGGAATTTATTTATCTTCCTTCATATCTAATACAATAAAGTCCACAGGAAAGATAAACTTATTGACTTTTACCAAAAAATCTTCTATAACTCCTTTAGGATAGGTAGTCGAACGATGAACTAACTGCAGAGTTACAGTTGTAGGTGAAATATTTCTTAAGCCCAATCTTCTGAAAATTGATAATAACATAAGATTAATACTAGCTCCTAGATCACATAAAGTTTTTCCATAAAATTGTCTGCCAATAGCACAAGGAATTGTAAAACTTTCAGGGTCTTTAAGTTTTTCAGGAAGCTTTTCTTGAACTATAGCGCTACACTCTTCGCTGAGTGCAACAATCTCATCATCTACAAAATTCCTTTTCTTATTAAGTATATCATTCATGAACTTCACATAGCTTGACATTTGTTCCAAATTCTCAACAAATGAAATGTTTATCGTTAATTTCCTCAAAATTTTCAAAAATTTAAAAAATTCATTATCATTATTTTTCTGCTTTAATCTTTAAGGAAAAGGAGGTGGTGGTCTTTCTACAGTGATTTTCATTGGCCTAATAGGATTTTCTGCTTCAAAATAAAAATCTTCATCAGATTTTTCATTTTCCACCTCAGCTTTTCAACTTCAACTTCTTGCTGAACTTTGTTTTCTAATTCTTTTCTACTTCTCAGTTGAATAGCTTTAATTTGCTCTTTGTTCTGATCTTTAGGATTTACTTCAACATTATTAGGCAATGTTCCTGGAGGTCTATTGCTAAGTGCTGTAGCAATACATCCCAATTGATTTTTCGTATTTCTGGTAGCAGCTTCTTGACTTTGTAATTGATTACCATCTAAAATATCAATTCTTCCATTGATAACTTTTCTCCTTACTCTGCAAATTATTAAAACCTAGGGGGTAATAAGGTTTATAAGCTTGGTTCCCTTGATTGTTGGAGTTGCCCAATGAGTTCATAGTGTTTTTTCCCCATTGTAGATTTGTAGCATTAGAATTATTGTTATTCCAACTAAAATTTGGATGATTCTTCCTACCAGGATTATAATAATTGGCATAAGGATTATTAGAACGATTGTGTATTGCATTTAAAGTCTCATAAGAAGATTGAGATTCTATCATTTGTCCGAATGAGTTTTCCTCAAGCACATGTGCTGTCTGAGAATAATTCTTTCCATATTGGTCCATCTTCTTTGATATGACAGCTATTTGGGTAGCTAAAATAGATCTTGCATCATAATCATGTATACCATCTACTCTTTTGGATTTACCCTTTCAAAGATCCATTGAAAATTATTAGTAGCCATCTCTTCCATTAATGAATATGCTTCATCGAATTGTTTTAACATTAATGATCCACCAGTAGTAGCGTTAATTATATATCTAAGAGATCCAACGAACAAATTATAAAAAGTTTGAATTATTAACCAATCTGGCAATGCATGGTGTGAACACTTTCTAAGGTGATCTTTAAATCTTTCCCGGGCTTCAAAAAATGATTCCCCTCAAACTAACAAAAAGATGTGATATCATTTCTAAGCTTAGCAAGTTTTTAAAGGTGAGAAATATTTAGATAAGAATTTTTGTGATAAATCTCCCCATCTTCTCATAGATCCAGGTGCTAATGAGTTTAACCACATCTTAGCTTTATCCCTTAGTGAAAAAGGAAAAAGTCTAAGTCCGACGACATCATTTGACACTCCCTCATATTTAAATGTAGCACATAATTCTAAAAAAAACTAGCAAGATGTAAATTAGGTTCTTCAGTAGGTGTTCCTCCAAACTGATTGTTTTTGTACCATTTAGATAATAACAGGTTTAAGTTCGAATGAATTGACAACTACAACAGGATTTTGTATACTCAAATGAATTTCGTCTGCTGTAGGATTTACATAATCTCTTAAAGGTCTCTGATGATGTTCATTTTCATTTCTAACATTGTTTAAATTACGAGCCATTTTGTTAAACTGTTCTTTCTCTTTTTGTTGTTTTCGAGTTTTTCAAACAATTCTTTCTAACTCAGAATCGTAAGGTAATAAAGTTTCAGATCTTACACTACACATAAACTGAATAAAACAAGTAATTAAAAATAAGCAAACACACTAAAATAAGAAAATGTTCAAATTAAACTACAAACACACTTTTTTTAGAGTTTTAAAATAAAATAATATAAAATAAAATACTAATATATTCTGTTACTTCGTCGGCAACGACGTCAAAAGCTTGACACGAGAGATTTGTATTTGCAAATATTTATGAAGTTGACATCACTTAACGACGCCAAAAACTTGATGTAGACAAATTTATAATAAATATGCAATATAATCCTAACAAAACACTTTTTATAAATATAATTCTTCTTTTAAAACTCTTTTTTAAACTCTCAGATCTCTCCTAAATATCAACGCGAGTATAAGTATCGTGCAAGTAATAAAGGGCTCTTATGGAGTCCTAGATGTCGATCCTACAGGGAAGTTGAAAAATCCTAAATTAAATTTTGAAAAATATTTTATAATAAAAATTAAAAATAAAAGTAAAGTGCAAAATTTGAAATAACTACAAACACACTTTTTTTAGAGTTTTAAAATAAAATAATATAAAATAAAATACTAGTGATTGCGAAAATTGCGAAAATTAAATAAAGTTTTTGTTGTGATGGAAAGTTCAAATTTAAGAAAGCATCATTCATCTTTACAGTGAGTATATGGTTCGTGAAGAAATTGAAATCATTTGAAAATATCTATAAAAACTATTTTGTGTTAAATATGAGCAATCGTAATCTTTAACCTTTTCCGAGTGCTATAAAAAACATTGACTAATTCAGAGTTTGATCTCTAATGCCGTGGTTAGGCTGGAAGGATACTAGCTGGCACTCTAGAGCTCCCATTACTCCCTCTCCTAAGGGCTAACAATATCACATTAGTTTCTAATCAACTGAACCAAATTAGGGGTTTTAATCTGTCACATTAAAATCTCATATTCTGCATCCAACAAATCTATTTATTTGAGCCCAATCTCATGGATGACATACTCTCCCATGAAATCAAATGTAATTCTCCCCATTTTGTAGAAATCATATCTCATTTAAGAATATATGTTTCACAACAAGTTTTAACATTTCAATTGGCTAGATAAAAAAGTAAATGAAGATCAGAGTTTAAATCATCACAAATTTTTAACATTTAAAACCGTAGAAAACAAAATATATTCTTCACAAAACCGTATCTTCAAACTAAGCAGAAGAATAGAGAAGACTACTCAGAATTCATGAGAAGGAAACGACAAAACACAGATTTTATATAGAAAAACAAGTTTACAAAATAAAAGAAATAAAAATACAACTTATCTCACAATCCTTCCCAAGCAAATCCCTAGAAGTTCCCTCCAAGCCTTTCTCTCTTTACAATCTCTCCTAATTCTCTCTTAAAAATGTAATGACGAAGAAATCTCTCACCTTCCCTCTTCTCTTATAACCCTAGAAGAAAATCTTTTCTCTCTCTCTCTAACTAACGCTATTTTCTTTCTCTCTCTATCTCTCTCACGTCACACACACACCAATGAGAAGACTTCTTTTTTTATTTTGGGTTGTCCTTTTTGAAAAAGAATTCAAAGTTCTCTTTAAAAGTCAACTCTTTTGAATTCAAAAGGTGTATCATTTGATCTAAGAGTTGTATCATTTGATCTAAGAGTGTTTGATCTAAGAGTGATATCCATTCATAAAAGAACCTTCCAAAGTGTCTAGATACATTGAATTACTCCAAGAGGTGTGTAGAACAAGTGTCTTTTTGAAATTCATGCAAAAAATCATCTCGAACTTCCTTAATTTAAAAAGTTGCTCCTGGCGCAGTATGCACCAACTCTCTGGATTTTGGCGCAACATGCGCTAATCTGGCACATGATGCAAATCCAAAATTGACTCTTTTTGCTCCAAATTTAGTCTTTTTTGTCATTTTTGCTCCAAATGTCTAAAAATGATATACTACAACAAAAACATAAAAATACCTTTCTATAAAGTACAATATCACCAAAAATAAACATAAAATAGGTACTTAGAATAGTATATTATTTTGGTGTATCAATAGCTTGTAATATACTACAACTTGCACATGACTATGTGAAATTTGCATTGTGTTCTATAATAGCATATTTAACCACTAAAAAATACAAATTTATTTTTTTCATTGAGATTTCACTATTTGTAATATATTGAAAATCATCAATTAAACCCACTAATAGTGTGCTAAAAGCATTCAATTAATATCATAACGTAGGATTGATATTTGAACTAATTAATTATTGAAAGAATAAGATCCCCCCTCTCTAAAATATACTTACTTTTGAATATATACCTCCTAAAGTTTTTTGCTGCTATTAAGATTGCGAATGGACTCTAGCGGAGAGAAAGGTCAAATCCACGTGAAACAAGAAATAATTTAACAAATTTATGCAAGATCGATGCAAAGAGTCGCTGGTCCCTATCATTTCTCTTGGTTCTAAAATTTTACTTAGATGATTTCTTCTATTTTATAACTAAATGTTGCACTCTCTTTTGAGGATTATCGAGTTATTAATAAAATTTTGATTGAATTAAGTCCTCAGTAATGTCTGAAACTTGTATAGTTTAGAAAAGATAAAAAAGGCAAAATTTACATACGAACAACAAAATTCTTATGAATTTACGTTTTTAACACATTGGTGCTATAAATGTATGAATAAAAAGGTGCATTTGTCTTTTAACAGTTTGTAAAGTGGTAATTTTGATATGATGTTATGGATATGAGTGTTATGAATGTAAATATAAAAGATAAGGTGTTAGATATGTAAATACACTACATATACCTCAATCCTTATGTAATTACATGTCTAACACCTAAATTTTACCTTTTACATTAATACCAACCAAATCTTTCATGTCACATAAAAAAGACCACCATTAATTTTAAAACGTGAAATACACCCATTCATGCATGGTTAAGGTGTTATGTATGTAAAGATTGAACTTTAGATGTAAAATATGTAAATACCTAGGAATTAAGTGGTATGTATGTAAATCTTCCGAGAAAGAAATACAATCCATACCCGATGCTTCCAAACAAAATCACCCTTAATCCTCTTCCTTCACATCAAAAAGCTCATCATTCAGACCAAAATCAATCATGAAATCTCCTGCTAATCTGATCAATCATCTCATAAATCTCTTTTTTCTGAGGATGCGATTGATCTCCATTGACAAACTCCTCAACAACCCCATCAATCTCAACACCACTTAAACCAGCTCTTTTCCCCAAACCTCTCTCCCTCATCTTTTTCCTCATCTGAACTGCACCATCCCATTTTCCAAAATTTGCATAAATATTTGATAGCAACACATAATTTTCTCCATTATTAGGCTCCAATTCCATTAACATATTCATCACTTTCTCATCAATCTTCAACCTGTGATGAATTCTGAAAGCTCCCAACAAAGCTCTCAGTAGCATTCCATTAGGCTCCATAGGCATTCTCCCCATGACTTTGTCGGCCTCCTTGAGCTCTCCCGCTCGACCGAGAATACCAACTAGGCAGCCATAGTGCTCTAACTTCGGCGAAATTCCAAATTCCGCTTCCATTCGATCGAAAAACCGGCAGCCATCATCAACTAGTCCGGCGTGCGAGCAGGCAGACATGGCCATTAGAAAGGTTACCTCATCCGGTTGAATTCCCTCTCTTATGATCTCGTTAAACAGAGCTAGAGCACCATGGCCGTCTCCGTGAGTGGCAAGGCCTCTCATCATGGCATTGTAGCAGAAAGTGTCCTTTTGAGGCAATCGGGCAAACACCTGGTGGGCAAAATCCAGGCGGCCGCAGTTGGAGTACATGTCAATCAGAGCGGCCCCTAAGAAGTGATTGCAGACTAGGAGGCGACGGCTGCTGCTGCTTCTGTTAATATAGGCGTGCGCCCAGATCCCATGGGTGAGGGCGCTGAGGTCGCCGCAGGCCACAATTAGAGAGAGAAGCGTGATCTCGTTAGGGAGAGAAGATGAAAGCTGGAAGCTTGGGAAGAGAGAGAGGACTTCCTTCGCGGCGGAGCAGGTGAGAATGGCGTTCCAGGCGGGAAGGTCGGGGTTTGGAATCTGATCGAAGAGATGGCGGCAGGCGTGGTGGCGGCCGCGGCGGGAGTGGAGGAAGACGAGTGAGGTGAGGACGACCGGATCGAGGGGAAAAGAAAGTGTTTTTAAGAGATGGGCGTGCAGAGCGAGGCCCGAGGGGAGGAGCAGAGACGAATTGGAGCAGGCTTTGAGGAGGGAAGGGTAAGTGTGGGAATTGGGGGCGGTGCTGATGGTGGAGAAGAGAGAGAGAGCGAGGAAGTGGTGGCCAGAGGTGGCGAGGGAAGATATGAGAGTGTTGGAGAGGAAAGTGGAAGGAGGGCGAGGGGAGTGGAGGAGGAGGGAAATGGAGTAGGAGAGGTCGCCGCCGAGGGAGGAGGAGACAGGAGGGAGAGAGGAGAGGAGCAGGAGGCGACTGAAAGGGTGAGAGTGGACGGCGAGGCCGGTGGTGAGGAATAAGGCGTGGATTTGTTTGAAGCGGAGAGGTGTTCTTGTGGGGGTTTTGTCGATGTGGAAGAGGAGGAGTTGGTGCCAATCTATGGCTTCTTTGATCATCAGATTTACATCTGAAGGAGAAACTGTTCTTCGGAATTTTGGTAATTTCATTATTTGGATGAGTTGAAGCACATCTGAAGGAGAAACTGTTCTTCGGAATTTTGGTTATTTCATTATTTGGATGAGTTGAAGCGTCTGAATTGCTGTTGAAATTTTTATTAAATTGAAATATAAGATGGATATAAATAAAATACAAAATGTTATTTTATTTTCTTAGAATATTTAAATGGCTGTATATTTTGAATATTCGGTTTTATTTTTTATTTTATATTCCTTTTAGAAATTCTTACTTTTTTTCTTTCGTTTTGGGCAGTAAAAATATTAATTTAACTTCTGATATTCACGAGTTCATATTGTGCTTTCTTGGCTTCAAGTTTTGAGTATTTATATAACTAATAGGATTTAAGTTTAGGCATTCTTAATATTTAATTTGAGTTCATTTATCAATTTGTTATTTTTTTGCACTTTTGATATTGTGAACAAATAAATAATTCTTGCGATATAAGCCTAGTATTTTGTTATCCTTAATTTGTAAAATAGCTTTTTAAAATTCATAAAATGAGTATAAATGTAATAACAATGCTGCAAATGTACAGTGAATTGAGCATAGTAGAATATTTCACACTACATATATATTTGATGTAAAAATTGACCTCTTTGAATACCGGCAGATAGCACTATATTTATTTTAAAAATAAATGATATTATAAAGATAAGTCTCGATAGCTTGAGATATGATGTGAATGTAGTTTCTCAGTTTAATTTATCAGTGATGAATGTTATTATTTTGTGTAAAAAAATGATGAAGTATGTGAAATTTATACTAAAAAAAGTGATATATAAGGGTGAATTTTATGTGGAAGTGCAAAGAGGATATTCTGAAGGCATAAAAGTCATGTCTGAGGTTATATAAGGAGGTGAAAAAATGTTCTTGATTTTGTGGAGAATAATGAGGAGTGTAGGATTTGAATGGGAGGTTTCATCTTGGTTAAGGTTTTGAAGTGCAAGGTGTGTTTAAGGTTGAGAGTGGTCATATATTACCATACATGCAGTTGTGAGGTCTAGTATTCGGGGATGAAAATGATGTGATAGAAATGTTGAAGATGTTGATTTAACCTATATGAAAAATATCAATGGATAAGATTTAATTCTCACAAAAAGGTAAGTCAGTCAACCGCGAAGCCAAATCACGAGTATAAATGTCTAAAACAATTTTATGCTTCATTCAACTAAACATTCCCTTCAAATAATGTCTAAAATATAAAATTACATTATTTCTAATAGTTTTGAACTAAAAGTTCAAACTATTAGTAATGAAAGTTCCTTAAAACATTGAGGTGACTTATAGTTGTGGGCGAGATGGTTGGTTAGTTGCTCGCTTAAATGAGGAATGGATAAACATGTTCTTTAATTGATAAATAAATGCTTTGGGATGCTTCATTGAAGTTTGATAGACAAGGTTTGTAAGTTATAGTGTCTTAAAAATGATGTGCGAATGAGCTAAGTTTTCATATTGTTCAATCCTTCCAATGCCATGTCATATTAATATTTGTTTGCCTTCCATGGTAACTTTAGCCATCCTACTGGTGCCATTATCTTAAAAAATATGCACAAACTGGAGTTGCTCTATGGATTGTCTAGCAAGAGGAATTAAGCCTTAAGAATTATAGTCTTGCCAGTTAGTTAGGGGAGAGGGGGAGAATGACAAATCATTCACAAATATGAAAGATTTTCTAGTGGTTGATTCACTACTAACCTACAATGCCATCTTTGGATTGGTCTTTCTTAACAACTTTAAGGCTGTTATTTCAACCTACCATGTGGTGGTAAAATTTCCATGCGATTGAGAGGTCATCGGCGTCTAGGAAAACTACAAATAGTCTTGAAATTGCTACTTTTAGGTGGTTGGAAGTGCAAAACAGGAGCCACTTGATCTCGACTTTCTGTATAGATGTAAAATGCGATGTATGTGATTATATGCTTAATTTTCTTAATATTAATTTTTAATATGCAACAAAGTCAAAACCATGATTCAAAGAAAAAAATAAGTAAGTTTTTCACTATGAAACAAATAAGAATACAATTATAATATTTAAATATGGGATACTAAGCAAGTATATCTATCATTATCAAGTAATATAGGACTTTTTGATTAAGCCCTGAATAATTAAGCCCTGAATATTGAGCCCTGAATATTGAACCCACAGAGAGATTAACAATATGCACTTTAAAATAAACTAGAAAGTCTAGATCACAAAAATCTACTTTGCAAAATATTCTTACTTAACTTAAGAGGATATAATATAAATGAAAATTTTAATTTTTTTTGTTATTTTTGATTTATAAAAATAAAGTAAGCAACTAATTAACTTAACTAAATATTTGCAAGATGAAGGCTATATAAATAAAATATCTTTTTCCTTATCATGAATCAGTAATAAGCATAAAAATTCTGTTGTGAAAGTATGTTAATTGTGTTGTGCCAAATAGGAGCAAATAATATTCCTTACCCATACCCATACTAGAGATGCTATAAATAACATTGGCTAATCTATAATTTGAATAGTCTTAAAGACCGGTTAGGTAGGGAAGAGACTAGCTCTCCTTCTAGAGTTCCCTATTCTCCCTCCACCTGAGGGCTAATGTCTCGTATCAAAACCTAAAACTATAAATCAAATTGGGGGTAAAGTCCTCGAATTCTACACCTTTTAAAATTTTATTTTCCTATTTATTTGCACTCAACCCCATGAACTACATTCTCATTCATGAAATCATTATGTGATTCTAACCATTTGTTAACTGAGACAATACCATCTCAGATCTTATATGTTCTCACAACAGATATTAACATCTTAATTGGCTAAATTAAGAAGTAAATGAAGTGCAAGGTTTAATTCATCACAACTTATTCCAACATTGAAGTCTAACAATTCACAAAACATCCTTTAAACACTTAATCGCTTATCATTTTAAGAAAAAAGATAAAGAAAACTACTCAGAATCCAGATAAAGAAAACTACTCAGAAAAGATAAAGAAAACTACTCAGAATTCATAGAGAAAACCCAACCACACTTGAGTTTAAATGTAGAAATCATGCACACAAACAAAAAACCTAGATTAAAACCAAGTGTAGTCTCAAAGATAAACACTTATCTCAAATCCTCTCCACCAAATGTCTTAAGTTCCTTTGAATTCTCTCCCTTCACTCACATTACAAAATAATACTCAAATTAAAAAGAAAGTGGCCCGCGACGGCCACGATGAACGATGGCTATAAAATCTGATGGGTGGTTGGCCTCTTGTCTTAATGATACAAGTATTCTTTAATGAAAATCCAAAAGGTTCCTTGGTATCCCTTCAAAATGTAACTCCATTTAACGAATCTACTAGAAGTCGCCTCCTCAAAAGCCAATTGATTGAATTTTTGTGTCCATGAGATATTTCCCACATTTTTATCAAGGGTCACTTCAAACACCTCTTCAAAAATTCTTCTAATTCAATGAATCATCAAATAACTACTTATGGCACTTAAGCGCAGGGTACTTGACGCTTAGGCGTGGCTCTCTGGTGCTTATGCGTCAGTCTTGGGTGATTATGCCCCCCATTTCATTTTTGCACCTTTCTTCATTTTTGCTAAAAAATTGACCCCTTTTCACTCCTTTTAGCATTTCTCATCCATTTGATTGTGCCTGAAAGAAAAACACACACATACTTTTTATTAAAGAACAATATCTAAAAAATAGGTACAAAAATGTGTATAAGAATATTATATATTTTAGGTGTATCGAAATCTCCCAAACTTAAGATGTTACTTGCCCTCAAGTGACCCTTCAATCTTTAAAAACCAATATAAGTAGATTATGTTTATGACTTTCTTTAGAAGTTACTAAAATTTTGATGTAGACATATAGTAGTCCAATTTTGAAAAAAAATATTAGTAAATGAGACCAACTAGGAGTTTAAAAAATTTTAAAGTTAAGAAATATGAAAATATGAGTTGGTATCTAATTCAAAAATATTGTAGATTTTCCAAAAGTAGAGTTTAGTTATTTTATATTCTCCACTTAAAAATTTTTATTAAGCATAATTTTACTTAGGAATAGTTGCAGACCATATGGTGGATATCTTGGGTACTGAGAAAATACAACATCTTGGTTACCTCTCTTTAGATTCTCCATAGCTAAGTGGTACTCCTCCTCATAATCACTACGTTTCTTCATATATCCATCCATATGCTCAGGAAAATGTTTTAAGTTTAATACCTTATCTGCAGTGTAGTTGACATTGTCCAAAATCTTCTATAATAACTGTGATTGAGAATCAAATCCATAAGTCCAACCTTGTGATGTAGAAGCATGTGAAGTAGAAGCTCGTGACGTCAAAGCAGCAGAACTACTAGAGAATCCATTCCTCCAACCAAAAATAGAATGAGGTAAATAATATTTCACATTCACACTGGTAATGGGCTTTAGTGGCTGTAAGTTCTCCTCTCACCTATCAATGCTAACTCCAACCTGCTCGCATAAAGAAAAGATCAAGGATGCGTATCTCAAACCTGCAGTAGTAGCATCAACGGTAGAACTGGTAATAATTCCATGAATCAAAGCTCCAATATTAATAGGCTTGAAATGCAGAATGCAATAGTTCAAAGTTGTTGGTCTCGAGTCACTTCACTTAAATGATTTGTAGGTAGCAGACGAGTAGAGATAAAATAATGTCATGCCTTTGCAAAGGCATCCAACTTTGAACTAGAAAAGTTTACTCTTCTTTCATTTAATATCTTCCAAAGACATCTTCCATCAGTCAAAGATGAAATAATCTCATCCAACTCCTCTTCTGTAGGACTATAGTTTGAATAAAAACACAAAGTAATCAGGGAAATTGATAAAACTGATTAATTACCTCAAGGGAAAAAGACAATGTCTTCCCCTTCACCATGACTCCTTCATCAGCTTCAAGGAGATTTGCATAGAACTCTCGCACAATAGAAATCACTGCGACAGTAGAAAAAAAACATAACCACTCCCACTGGCGGCGAATAATCAAATCTTCCATGGCTCCTCCCGAAACTGCTCCACCTGAACTTTTAAAACACCGCTCATGAATCAATTTTCTTGATTGCAATGCATCACTCTATCTATCCTGAACTCTCGAACTGACAAACTTGTTTGAATCGAATGGAGTCTTCCCCTTAGTCCTCTTCATTCTTGGAGTCAATTCTAAAAAATGTATAAAATTAAAAATAAATTCCACATTCCACTCCAAATCACTAAAACTAAGCTCCTAAAAGCATAAACTAACAAATCCATGCATTTTCCATAGATTTTTCTCAAATTTTCTCCATGAATAGTGATTTTCGGGTAGCTCATTAATGTGCTCAAAATAAATGGTAAAAATAAAAAAATTTTGTATATAAGTGAAGCTCTTTCCTCAAGGATACCAAATCTAGCATTTTTTTGCCTCAAATCCCCAAGAAATCTTTAAATATGGTGAGCCATAGCTTAGAAATCACGAAATCCTGAGGTTAAAGATGAAGTCAAGGTTTGGTAATGGTGTTTTTGATCTAATTTTTCATTTAAAATCGTTTGCAAACCAACTTTCGTGAACTGGCGCTTAAGCGCAAATGGTTCGGCGCTTAGGCTCCTATCTCTCTATTTAGGCAGCGCTTAAGCGTGGGTCTTGACGCTTAGGCGCCAGTGCACAAATTTTGATTTCTTTTTCAATATAAGAGAAATGCACTCCTAGGTTAATTTAACCAACCCTATACAGTCTCATAACAATTTATGTACTATTTCCTTCCCTTTTAATTCTCTTCTTACTCAAGATTCACCAATCTTAACTAATTCAATTCAACACATAATGACACAAAATTTCACACAAACGAAACACTTATATTCATTCACGAACAATCAAGAACATTTTTAAAACATAAATTTTAAATCCAAATAGTCTCAGATGAGAAAATTCCTAATACAAACACTAGATAATCGTCACATAATAACATACTGAACACACTTGACATTAAACAAAGACAAAAAAGACAAACACTAAACCACGAACTTAATTCCATTCTCTAGTCGATGGAACGAATCCTGACCTCTCATTAGTTTCTCCTTCAGCATTTGGAATGTATATCTGAAAGAACAAATAATGATTAATTACTCTAGTTGAATCTTCTTCAATCCACTTGTTCTTAAGATACATAGCCTTGTCCGCTTCCTCTATAAAATTAGTATGGCTTTGCCATCCCATTTGATCTAGACGCGCGTTTACTTTCATCACTTTTGCTGCAATTGAAGCCACATCAGCCTTAATCTCAGTGATTTCCTCCGCTATCCCCATCGATACTAACGGCGAGGAAACCTTTATATAACTCTTTTACATTTTGACCAATAAAATTCTTTCTCATTGTCTCTTCCCTCTTCTTCTCCTTATTCCTTAAATCACTCTCCAAAGATGACATTTTTCCAAAACTCTCTTTTTCATTTAGAATTTAGGGTTAAAATTGATATGTGATAAAAATCCTTACATAATCCTTCTATTTATAGGCTCCAAACTCTTCGTATAACTCCTAGGTGCATCTTAGAACTGTCTCCCATGTTCAAGCCAACCAAATCTTAGTTAAAAGTTCTCAAAATCAAAATTTGCACATGTTTTTAAACCATCGCAGTTAAGCGCATATGCTCAATTTAACACAGGTCAACTTAACGTCCAAATTCTCGTTCTAACATGTCTAAGTCATCTTTAAAGGTCATAGAATAATCACTAATATATAATAAAAAATACTATCAGAATTTTCTAAATCACACTCAACAACATAACAATAAAAATAAATACACAAATAACTATGGGTTGCCTCCCACAGAGCTCTTGGTTTAACGTCGTCAGTCCGACATAACAAGTGCTTATTCTAGTTGACTCAACATCATAAAATCATTTAATTTAAGTTGGTCACCTAATAAGTAGGATTTCAGTATGTGACCATTCACTTTGAATATTTTGTCAGTTTTAGGATCTTTGATATCCACAACTCCATAGGGATAAACTTTAATCACAGTAAATGGGTCCATCCACATTTCCAAATGAAGGTATAAATGGTCCCATAAAATTCAATCCCCATGCATCAAAAATTTCAATTTCTAAATTCAGATTTAGAGGCATTTCAATTCTTTTTAAAATATTACCTATTCTCTGACACCTACCACATGTTTCTATATATATAATCCTTAGTAAGAATCCCCCGATCATGCCACATCTTCATCATTTCTTTTTAAATCTTAGCATTTTCGTAAGACTCATTTCGTATCTCTTCAAGATCAATTAATTGAAATAACCTTTTCTCACCTGCATTTTTTAAATTGTAATTAAACTTTTTAATAACTTAATATGCTTTATGCTCAAGTTCAACTGGTAAGTGACAAGCTTTCCCAAATATTAGCCTGTATGGGGACATTCCTATAGTTGTTCTGTATGCAGTCCTACAAGCCCACAAAACATAATCAAGTTTGACTGACCAATCCATTTTGGTTGGATTTTCAGATTTCTTCAATATTCTTTTTAATTTCATGATTGGATATGAGAATGATAAGCAGTAGCGATTCTATGGTTTATATGATATTTCCTTAATAACTTCTCCATTATTGCATTATTGAAATGACTTCCCGCTTCAGTTATGATTACTCTCAGCAGCCCAAATCTACAAAATATATTCATTTTCAAAAACTTTGCAACACTTTGAGCATCACATCGAGGTAAAGCAACAACTTTCATCCATTTGGATACATAGTCTACTGCTAAGAATATATATAAATTTCTAAAAGATGGTATAAATGATCCCATGAAATCTAATCCCCAAACATAAAATATCTCAACTTTTAACACATAATTGAGGGGCATCTTATTTCTTCTAGAAATATTTCCTACTCGTTGGCATCAATCACAAGTTTTAATAATAGCGTTAACATCTATAAAGATTGTAGGCCAATAAAATGCAGATTGTAAAATTTTGTATGTTGTTTTATAAACACCAAAATGTCCTCCAAAATTAGAATTATGAAATTTTTGGATAATTTCAGAAGTTTCTTCTAAAGGCCCACATCTTTGAATAATTCAATCATTTCCTTGTTTATATAAAAATGCGTCATCCTAACAATAAGTCTTAGCTTTAGATAAGAATTTCCTCTGTTGATATATCATTCCATAGGGTATAATATCACTAAAAATGAAATTCACAATGTGGGCATACCATGGAACACACCACTCATTAACATTGAACAATTCTTCATTTGGAAAATGCTCATTAATCTCTTTTTCAAAAATGCGTGGTTTCTCTAATTCAAGTCTCAACAAATGAGCAGAAATTTGATTCTCAGCTCTCTTCCTATATATGATTTCAAAGTCAAATTCTTGTAAAAGAAGAATCCATCTTATCAGTCTTAGTTTTGCATCCTTCTTTTTCATTTAATATTTAACAACAAATGATCTGTATGCACATTACATTTAGTTTCAATTAAGTATGATCTAAATTTATCAAAAGCATATACTACTGCTAATAACTCTTTCTCAGTTGCTTTCTTAACTCTTTCTCAGTTGTGGAATAATTAATTTGAGCTTCATTAAGAGTTCTACTTGCATAGTAGATAACCTTAAAAATTTTATCATGCTTTTGTCCTAAAACAACTCTAATAGAAAAATCAATAACATCACACATCAATTCAAAAGGTCTTCCCCAATCTGGTGAAATAATAATTGGTGCAGTGACTAATTTTTCTTTTAATAATTCAAATGCTTTTTGACACTTTTTATCAAAATTAAAAATTACATCTTTTTCAAGTAAATGACATAGAGGTTTAGCAATTTTTGAAAAGTCATTAACATACCGCTTGTAGAATCCAGCATGTCCTAAAAATCTCCTGATTTACTTCACACTTGTTGGGTTCAGTAAATTAGTGATCACTTGAATTTTTGCAGAGTCTACTTCCATACTATTTTCTGAAATTTGATGTCCCAAAATTATTCCTCCTGTTATCATAAATTGACATTTTTCCCAATTAAGGACTAAATTTTTTTCTTCACAGAGCTCAAGAACTTTTGATATATGTTCTAAAGATTATTCCCCAATTAAGGACTAAATTTTTTTCTTCACAGCGCTCAAGAACTTTTGATATATGTTCTAAACATTATTCAAATAAAGTTTCAAATACTGAAAAATCATCCATAAAAACTTCAATCACTTTTTCAATTAAATCACAAAAAAATAGCCATAGCCATCATGCATGAAAATAGCCATCATGCATGTTTGAAATGTAGCAGGTGCGTTACATAAACCGAAGGGCATTCATCTAAAAGAAAATGTACCATAAGGAATGGTAAAAGTTGTTTTCTCTTGATCCTCATGAGCTATTTGTATTTGGTGATAACCAATATATCCATCCAAAAAATAAAAATATTTATGCCCAGCTAGTCTATCTAACATTTAATATAGAATGAATGCTATATTAAATAGGGTAGTGGAAAATGATCTTTCCTAGTATCGACATTTAATTTTCTATAATCAATGCATATTTGCCATCCCGAGACTTGTCTTGTTGGTATTAACTCATTATGTTCATTCAAATTCACAGTCACTTCTCCATTCTGAGGAACATAGTGAATCAGACTGACCCATGCATTATCTGAAATAGGATAGATAATTCCATCATCTATCCACTTTAATATTTCTTTCTTAACATCTTCTTTCATAATAGAATTCAATCTCCTTTGAGGATCAGCCTTGGGTTTGCTGTTCTCTTCCATATGAATTCTATGCATATAAATTAAAGGACTTATTCATTTTATATCAGCAATTGTCCATCCAAAGGCTTTCTTATAACTTTTTAAGGTTTTCAACAAACTCTCTTCTTCTTCTAGAGTTAATTTTGAGGAAATTATGACAAGTAATGTAGAGAAATCAACTAAAAAGGTATACTTTAAATGTTCAGAAAGCAACTTCAACTCAAGCTCAGGAGAAATTTCAATTGATGGACAAAAAGATTTATCTTTTTCTGTCATGTCTAAAACTTCAAAACTTTCTCGAACATAATTTGAATCTTCCTTATATAAATCTTCATATTGATCTAATTCCTCTTCTTGTTCATGTTAAAACTCTTTAACTTCAAATTTTTCTTAAGTTGTTACTTTGAAATAACATTCACTTAAATATCTTATCACATCATTCTATAGCATTCAATATCTTTACCTTTTGCAAGGCATTTCATTGATTTAAAAATAATAATTGTAACTCTTTGATTATTGACCCGCATAGTTAATTCTCCTTTCTGCACATCTATCATTGCTCTTCCAGTGGCTAGGAAAGGTCTCCACAAAATGATAGGTATCTCCTTATCTTCCTCCATATCTAGTACAATGAAATCAACAAGAAAGATAAATTGATCCACTTTCACTAGGACATCTTCTATAACTATCTTAGGATGTGTTACTGAACGATCTACTAGCTGCAGAGTTACAGTAGTAGTGGATATTTATCCTAATCACAATCTTTTAAATATTGATAGTGGCATAAAGTTGATGCTTGCTTCTAAATCACATGAAGTTTTTCCATAAAATTTGTCTCCTATTGTACATGGAATTGTAAAACTACCAGGATCTTTATGATTTTCACGTAGCTTTTTCTGAATTATAGCACTACACTCTACATTAAGTGCAACAGTCTCATTATCTTCAAACTTCCTTTTCTTATTAGGAATATCCTTCATAAAATTTACATAGCTTGACATTTTTTTCTAAAGCTTCAACAAATGGAGTATTAATTGTAAGCTTCTTAAAAATTTCCAGAAATTTTGAAAATTGCTTATCCAACTTTTGTTGTCGAAGCTTCTAAGAAAATGGAGGTGGTGGTTTTTCCAATTTAACTTTAAATGGAGAAATAGGTCTTTCTAAACCTTTAGAGCATCTTCTTTTGGTTCTTCAATCTCTTCTCTCTCTACTTTAGGCTCTCTTTGAACTCTGCTTTTGGTTCTTCAATCTCTTCTCTCTCTACTTCAGGCTCTCTTTGAACTCTGCCTTCCAATTCTCTTCCGCTTCTGAGTTGAACGGCTTTTACTTTTTATTTATATTGGTCTTTCGAATTTACTTCTGTATTACTTGGAAGTGTTCCTTGGGATCTGTTACTTAATAAATTTGTTATTTGTCCCAATTGATTCTCAATATTTCTAATTGTAGCTCCTTGACTTTGTAATTGATTCCCCATTTGTAACACCACTTCTTCTAGAAACAACTTCTTCTTCTTAAATTGTGATTATTGTTAAAACCTCGAGGATACATAGGTCTATAATTATTATTCCTTTAGTTGTTCCAATTTTTCAATGAGTTTACTTGATTGTTCCCCCATTGTTGTTACTACCACCCAAAGTATTAGTTCAATTAAAGTTAGGATGGTTCTTCCAATCTGAGATAAAATAATTTAAATATGGGTTATTCTAGTTATTGTTTATGTCATTCAAAGTCTCTAATGATGCTTGAGAATCTACCTTTTAGCCTAAAAAATTCTCTTTAATCATGGAAATTGGTTGAGAAAAATTTATTCCAAATTCGTCCTTAAAATTGCAACAACTTAATTTTCTAACATGGCAAAAGCATTAGTTCATTAATATTGGCTACTTTCTTAAGATTTACTCTGTTAGAAGGCCATTGAAAAATTTTTGTAAATTTTTGTACCGATTTCTTCAATTAAAGCATAAGCGTCATGAAATGATTTACATCAATGAACACCAGCATCTATATCGATAATAGATCTAAGAAATCTAGCTAATCAATTGTAAAATGTTTGAATTATTAACCAATCTGGTATAGCATGGTATAGACATTTTCTTAAGAGTTCTTTAAATTGTACCCATGCTTCATAAATAGATTGCCCTTCAAACTGACAAAAAGATGTAATATCATTTCCAAGCTTCACAGTTTTTGATGTTGGAAAATATCTAGCAAGTAATTTCTGTGCTAAATCACTCCAAGTTTTGATAGATCCTGCTGATAACAAATGTAACCATATCTTAGCTTTATCCCTCAGTGAGAAAGGGAATAATCTAACTTTGATAGCATCATTTAATACACCATCATATTTAAATGTAGCACACAATTCTAGAAATAAAAATAACACTACAATATTCCTATAATAAATCTTAAAGTTTAAATAAGACTTTATGAAAATAGAAATTTTTGCTTTCTAAAAACTCTTTTAAAATTTTTATCTACCATAGGGTTTGCATAATCTCTTAAGGTCTAAATTCCTCAACATTTTGATTATTTTGATTTGCCATTTCTTGAAAATTTTCAGTAGTTTTTAATTTTTTAATTTTCCTAATAGTTCTTTCTAATTCAAAATTGTAAGGAAAAAGTTTTGTGGAACCTGAACTACACATATATTACTATATAATCATATAAAAATAATATAAAATACAAACACAAAAACAAGAACTTAATATGTAAAAATAACACTACAATATTCCTATAATAAATCTTAAAGTTTAAATAAGACTTTATGAAAATAGAAATTTTTGCTTTCTAAAAACTCTTTTAAAATTTTTGTAAATTTCTGTAAAAATTTCTCCCCGGCAACGACGCAAAAAACTTGATCCCGACTTTCTATAAAGATGTAAAATACGATGTATGCAATTATATGCTTAATTTCTTTAATAGTTATTCTTAATTTGTAACAAAGTCAGAAACTTGATCCAAAGCAAACACTAAGTTTTCCACTATGAAATAAATAAGAATAAAATTATAATATTTAAATATGGGATACTACGCAAGTATACATATCGTTATCAAGTAATATAAGACATTTTGATTAAGCCCCGAACATCGAACCCACAGGGAGAGTAACAACATGAACTTTAAAATAAGCTAGAAAGTTTAGATCACAAAAATCTACTTCGCAAAATATTCTAACTTAAACTTAAGAGGCTATAATAAGAATGAAAATTTGATTCTTTTTGTAATTTTTGATTTATGAAAATGAAGTAAGCAACTAATTAACTTAACTAAATATTTGCAAGATGAAGGGTATATAAATAAAATATCTTTTTCCTTATCATGAATCAGTAATAAGTATAAAAATTCTATTGTGCCAAATAAGAGCAATAATATTCTTTACCGTTAATAGAGATGCTATAAAGAACATTGGCTAATCTATAGCTTGAGTAGTCTTGAAAACCAGTAGGTAGGGAAGATACTATCTATCACGCTAGAGTTCTCTCTTCTCCCTCCACTCAAGGGCTAACATCTCGTATCAAAACCTAAAAATATAAATCAAATTGGTGGCTTTAGTCTATCACTCTAAAGTCCTCTAATTCTACACCCTTGAAAAGTTTATTTCCTTATTTATTTGCACTCAACCCCATGAACTACATTCTCATTCATGAAATCATTATGTGATTCTAACCATTTGTTGACTGTGACAATACCATCTCAGATCTTACATGTTCTCACAACAGGTATTAACATCTTAATTTGTTAAATCAAGAAGTAAATGAAGTGCAATGTTTAAACATCACAACTTCTTCCAACATTGAAGTCTAATACTTCACACAACATCCCTTAAACACTTAAACACTTATCATTTTAAGAAAAAAATATAAAGAAAACTACTTAGAATTCATGGTGACAACACAAACACACATGAGTTTAAAAGTAGAAATCATGCCCAAAAACAAGAAATTTAGATTAAAACCAAGTGTAGTCACAAAGATAAACACTTATCTCAATTCCTCTCTACCAAATGTCTTGAATTTTGATGCGGGGTGATTTAGTGTAAGAATTTTGCAAATATTTTTCAATATTACAATATTACACATGACAGATATATAATAAATATGCAATATAATCCTAAAAAAATACTTTTTATAAAAATAATTTATCTTATAAAACTCTTCTTAAACTACCAAATCCCATTTAAAATTAACACAAGTATATATATCGCTCAAGTATTAAAGAGCTCTAATGGAGTCCTAGATATTGATCCCACAGGGAAGTTGAAAAATCCTAAAAGTAAATTATGAAAATTATTTTAAAACAAAAAAAAAAGTAAAAGTGAAGTGCAAAGTTTGAAAATTAACTAATCAAGTGAATGCTTATTAAAGTGCATATGTAAGACTACAGAAGTTAAACTAAACTAAATACTAAAATTTCCAAAGTAAAATTATGAAAATTAAACAAAAGTTTTGTTCTGACAAAAAAGTTTAAATTTAGGAAAGCATCATTCCCCTTTACAATGAGTATATGGTTTGTGAAGAAATTGAAATCATTTGAAAATATATAAAAAAATTAATTTGTGTCAAATAGGTGCAATCATATTCTTTATCCTCTTCCGAGTGCTATAAAGAACATTGACTAATATGTGGTTAGGCTGGGAGGATATCGGTAGCCACTCCAAGACTCCAAATACTCCCTCTCTTGAGGGCTAACAATCTCGCATTGGTTTCCAATCAACTGGACCAAATTGAGAATTTTAATCTGTTATCTTAAAGTCTCCAATTCTGCATCAAACAAAGTATATTTCCCTATTCATTTGCACCCAATCCCATGGATGACATACTCTCCCATGAAATCATATCTCATTTAAGAAAATGTCTCCTAATAAGTTTTAGCATTTTAATTGGCCAGATTGAAAAGTAAATGAAGATTAGAGTTCAAATCAACACAAATTATTATCATTTAAAACCATAGAAAACAAAATCTATTCTTCACAGAATCATATCTCAAAGTAGGGAGAAGAATAAAGAAGAATACTCAGAACTCATGAGAAGGAGACGATAAAACACAAATTTCATATATAAAAATAAGTTTACAAAACAAAAGAAACAAAATACTTATCTCACAATCCTTCTCAAGCAAATCCCTAGAAGTTTTCTCCAAGCCTTTCTTTCTTTATAATCACTCCCAATTCTACCTTACTACCGTAGAAGTGTAACGAAGAAGAAATCTCTTACCTTCCCTCTCCACTTACAAGCCTAGAAAAAAATCTCCTCTTCTCTCCCTATATCTAACTCACGCCCACTTTCTCTCCTTCACGCCACACCCTCAACTCTTCAAGTCTTCTTCTTTTATTTTAGGTTGTCTCCTTTGGAAAAGATATCAAAATTCCCTTCAAAATTTCATTCAAAAGTCAACTCTTTTGAATTCAAAAGATGTGTCATTTGATCCACGAGACATATCCCTCCATAAAAGAACCTTCCAAAGTGTCTAGATGTATTGAATTGCTCCAAGAAGTGTGTAGAATAAGTGTCTTTTTGAAATTTGTGCAAACATTCTTCTTAAACCACCTTAATTTGAAAAAGTCATCCCTGACGCATCATGCGCAGATCTGACGCATCATGCACCATAATCCAAAAATTTGCTATTTTGGCTCCAATTTTTATCGTTTTTGCCCTTTCTACTCCAAATGCCTAAAAATGATATACCTAAAAAAACACAAAAATACCCTTCTTTAATGTGTAATATCACCAAAAGTAAACATAAAATAGGTACTTAAAATAATATATTTATTTGGTGTATCAAAATCCCCCAAACTTAAATGTTACTTGTCCTCGAGTGACACTTTTATTACATAAAAGCATATGACTTAGGATAGAGATTAACTTGTAACTTCTATACTTTAGTTTAATAAATAGAATTGCAAAATTTAAGAAAAACCTTTTAATAACTTAGATTGAAACTCTAAGTCTAGGAATATTTAGTAATCAAATTTAAGATTTTTGAAGCTCTATTCATTTTAAGAAGAATTGCAATTTGTCATATTAAAGACATTTAGAACATTCATATGAAAAAAAAATTCATGAAAACTTTACTATGAATGCTATTAATAATCCAATACAAGTTTAGAAAATGTAATAAAGCTCCTTCCTTAAGCCATTTCAAGTGAAGCCAATTTTTGATTAGGCATCTCCTCAAGCTTCTCCTCACTTATGTTTTTTCTTTTCTTTTTTTTCTTTTTTTCTTTTTGTTTTTAGGATCTTTTCAATCCTTTCTTTTATTTTTATTTTTCTTTTTCAAGCAAGGATTACTATATCTGAATATCCTTTAATAATTTTGAACTTCACTATCCTCTTCTTAAAGTCAAAACTCTATTCCTTTCTTCACTTTATAAATTCATATTAGTTTATGATTTTTCATAAAGTCTCATTCTTTTCTTCTGACATGAAGCTCTAAAATTCTTAACACTTCAAGAATACAATTTTCTTTACTTTAAATAGAAAAAAATAGTCTTATCCTATCATACTAAATATCTTTAACTTTAAAATTGACCTTCATTATTAAAAAATTTTCACTTAAATTAACCACAATATTTATAAACAGAAGTACAATCATTTAAAGTTAAATCTTAATATGCTAGGCCATGTTAAATTACTTTTAAAAACATAGTTGCTTAAGGACAAATAAAATTTAGTTTACTCCTTTTGAAAATAAATTTTTCTTTCCCCCAAACTTAAGTTTTTAAGTGATTTTAAGGATATTTTTAGCATAAAACTTAGTAGGTGAAAGATAACAATAAATGCATGAAACCAAAAATTGACCTGTAGAGGATTTCTGACTATGAAACTAGGCTCTGGTATACTGCAGGTACTAACTGTAAAACTACATACAGGTTTTAAAGTATTAAATAAATTATAATATATTCTAGAGAACTTGTTGAGAATTAAAAACATAAATACAAAAACTAAAAAAATCTAATCTGACAGACTAAACTGAAAAATTCTAAAAATGTAGAAAAAGTAAAAGTCTACAGTTACTATTACAGATTCAGTTCACAACACAACATAAACGTTTTTACAACAACAAGTTTCAAATGAAGGTACATCACAATACAAGCATAAACTAAAAACATAAATCAAAACAAACTAAAATAAACTCATAAAATATCAATCTTCATCTCCTTCTTCTTCATTATCATATTCTTCTTCTTCTTCTTCATCATGAATGGGAGTATAGGGAGTGAAACTGGGGCAAGCAGGAAAGTCCGCATTAGGTTCACCCCTAAGATGTATTACAATGACATTCTCAAAATCAATATCATGTTGAAATCTCATCTACTGATATTCATCATTATATGCACTTCTTGCTCCTATCTCTCCCAAATAAGTTTGAATATTGACTATGTCTTTTTGTTGAATCATGAGTTGGTCCATAATACCTTTAAGAAATGTAGATCAATAAGTAGATGCCTTTACAGCAAATGTACAGAGCATATATCTTCTTCCACTTCTAGATTTGACAAATAATTCTACTCTTTGAATAATATGCCTCCCAATCATATTTTGTGGCTGGAATCTCTCTTCATTTCTATGGGATTCTACTCTTGCTTGTTCACATAGGTTGAAAATCAAGGCAGGGTATCCCAAATCTCCAGCTGTAGAACTACTAGCTATACTCCGAGCATGTTGAACTATAAGTGCACCAACATCTATTGCCTCAACATCTCTTGCCTTTGTGTTCTGAATGCAATAGTTGAGTACAGCTCTGTCTTTAGTAACATTAGCCAAATGATTTGTTGGCAACAGTCTGGCAGAAATGAAGTGGCACCATACTTTTGGCTGAATAGTCAACATAGAAGCATGGAAGTTAACTATCTTGTTATTCTTAATCTTCCATTCCCCTCTTCCATCAGTAAAAAATTCAATCACTTCCTCTAGTGATGAATCAGTTATCACAAATGTAGCATATTCATCATGAAATACGTTCCCAAGCCTGTAAAAAATATTGATCCTTTCAGCAGAAAATTCGACCTGCTTACCTCTCACCAAGATGTGATCTCACCAAGATGTACCAAGATGTGATCTTCAACAGTGAACCTCAGGTTTGCATAAAACTCTCAAACCATCGGAACAATTGCTATGACAGTGAAGTAGTAGAATCTTTCCTAGTTACTAGCAAGAGTTAGTCTCTCGACCTCGCCACTTGGGTTTGCAAACGCTCGTTCTTGGATCATTTTTTTTGTCTCCATCTCTTTTTTGTTTCTATCTGAGTATTGTAACTATGTTGGGCTTTGAAACTAACAATTCTTGGTGCATCAAAGTCCTCAGATGGCCTTCCTCTCTTAACTCAAGGAGCCATTTGAAAATTCTATGAACATCCAAATATAATCCAAATAAATCACTAAATTAAAAATCTAACTCCTCAAGCAAGACTATTTGGTAAGAAAACTCCTCAAGTAAGATTATTTGGCAAGAAACTTTTCATCATGAGTTTTCTCAAGCTTTTTCATCAAAAATCCCAAAATTTGGCCCGAATTTTGGATCTCCCAAATCCATGGTGAAAACAAAAAAATTCTAAGCTAAAGTGAAGGTCTTACCAAGAGAAGATGAAATATATGGTTATTAACCTCTGAATCCTTCTCTTTTACACACAATGTGATGCTCTATACCAAGGTATTGAGGTAAGAGACGACTTAAGCAACAAAATTGGAGTTTATCTATGTGATTTTGTGGTTTTCTAGGCAATATGTTGTATTTGGACCTTTGGCGCATCATGCACTAAGGCTTTGTAAATTGGCGCATCATTCACCAATCTACCTCATCATGTGTCAGAGCTCAAATTCATGAGATTTTGGTTTATATGGAAATCTATTCCGTACCACTTTATGTACCTTTATTTGAATCAAATAAACCTTTCTAAGCATAAGTAAACATACACTAACACCAAACTTTCACAAATAACACAAAATTCACATTTATATATAAAATCTGCGCTATTAAAAACTAACATTTTTCAAGTCAACAAACATCAAATTCAGTGTTCTAAAGCAAACCAACGTCCTAACACTGAAATCTAAACATCAAAATTCATAACATAAACATAGATAGTGTTCATTAGAAAGGAAATCCAATCCAACATAACAAATTAAAACAAACAGTACTAAACAAAATGTTTTGTGCATAATTAAGATCAAACATCTTCTTCTCAATCGTCCTCCTGGACATCTTCCATAGATTGGTAGTGCACATATAGGTTGTAGAAGGATCAAAATGGAAATTCATCAGTTAAATTTTCCTCCTCAATCCAAGCATGTTTCTTGAACATACGTACCAATCCATCTTCAATACGCTCATTATGTCTGAAATGTTCATTTAGTCTCCAATCCAGATGATCCAACATTTCAGTAATATTCCCAATCACATGCATGAAATTCTGCACATCTTTCTCTGTCTTCTTGATCCTCTTTGAAAGTGCACTCGAGTTGTAACAGGATTAAATAGGTGATGAATTCTAAGATCCTTGATCCTTCAGTACATTCATATCATTTTCATCTCCTATTCCAATGCAATAGACTTAGAGATCCACCGGATTCCAACGAAGTAGCACTTTTCCCCAACTTTCATAAGGTGCTTGCGATTGACTGCATAGTAGGAAAAAAGTGGATGGATGTCCCAGCTCAGTTGCAGATCCATTCACAATCAAACCCAAAATTGATTTTACAGTTATAGCTCTAACATGAATATGTTTTCCAGTTTGAATCACATTTGATTTCATGGGAGAGTATGTAATCCATGGGATTGGGTGCAAACCCACTTTCTCTCCTTCACGCCGCACCCTCAACTCTTCAAGTCTTCTTCTTTTATTTTGGCTGCCTCGTTTGGAAAAGAATTTAAAATTCTCTCCAAAAGTCAACTCTTCTAAATTCAAAAGACTTGTCATTTTATCCAAGAGTCACATCTATTCATAAAAGAGCCTTCAAAAGTGTCTAGATGCATTTAATTACTCCAAGAGGTGCGTAGAACAAGTGTCCTTTTAAATTCATTCAAAAATTCATCTCGAACCACCTTAATTTGAAAAAGTCATCCCTGGCGCATCATGCGCCAATCTGGTGCTTCATGCATCGGTTTTCTATTATTTGGGGCATCATGCGCCGATTCGGTACATTGTGCGCCAAAATCCAAAAATTCACTGTTTTGGCTCCAAATTTTGCCCTTTCTGACATTTTTGCTCCAAATGCTGAAAAATGATATATCTCCAACAAAAACACAAAAATACCTGGTGCTTAGACGTGGCTCTCTCTAAAAACTAGAGCGTAAGTGACAGTACTAGCCACTTAGGCGCCACAGTTAATTTTTGCACCTTCTTCATTTTTGCTCCAAAATTAATCTTTTCCACTCCTATTACCATTTTTTATCCATTTAATTGTACCTAAAAGAAGAACACACAAATACCTTTAATTAAAGAGCAATATCTTAAAAAAAATATGTATAAAAATGTGTACAAAAATACTATATATTTTAGGCGTATCAAAATCCCCTAAACTTAAAATGTTAATTGTGCTCAAGTGACACTTCAATAATTTAAAAACTAAATTTTAAAAACTAAATCAATTTAAAAACTAAATCAGTAGATTATGTATATGAGTTTCTTTAGGAGTTTCTAAAATTTTTATGTAGAAATATAATAGTCCAATTTAGAAAAGATATTAGTAAATGAGACCACTTATAGTTTAGAAATTCTTAATGTAACGAAGTATGAAAATATGAGTTTTTATCTAGTTCAGAAACATTGTAGATTCTCCAAATAAAGAGTTTAGGCATTCTACAATCTCCACTTAAAATTTTTTATTAAGCATAATTTTACTTACTATATTATATCCTTAAGCTTAAGAGTTTCTCAAGTCTTATACTTTAAAAAGATCAGATGTGAAACCAAATTTTGATTAGGCACTAATCCTCAAGCTTCTCGTCCTTTTTCACTTTTCTTTTCTTTTTTTTTCAAGCAATGATTACTATGTCTGGATAGACCTTTAATGATTTTGAATTCCACTTTTCCTTTTCTAAAGCAAAGAGTTGATATATTTCCTTTACTTAAAAACATAATAATAATTTTTTAAAATTACTTTCAATAAAAGAAATTTAAGTTTTGAAAATAAAAGTCTAATTCTTCTACATTTTTTAGAAATATAATTTCTCCTACTAAAAATAGTTACACAATATTTATCATTTCCACAATAAAAAAAATTTTAACTTTAAGTTTTTCTTCATTTTTATAAATTCTAACTAAATTTTCATACTCATTTCTATATTCAAAATTTTACTTCTCTGATATAACTTCATATACATGATCATTTTTTTTCAAATCACAATCAAATTTATTTGAAACACATTTAAGGACAAATAAATTTCAAGTTTTTAGTAAATTTTTCATCCCTCCCCCAAACTTAAATTTTTAATAGAATAAAACATTTTAGCAAAACAAATAATATGAGTAGGAATGAAAATTAAAAATAACATGCTAACAGGAATTTTTACATCCTAAATATGCAAGTACAAAAACTAATAATAGGAGTAAAAATTAAATTGATCAAATTTTAATTTACTTAACATATAGATATTTGTTAGACTTCTATGCAATGGAGGATACTATAAAAGCAAACAAACACACTAATAAACACAAACAACTATAACATAAAGAAAAATATGTGGTAGTAAATTGAAACTTTTAAAATTGCAGCTTTTAAGCAACAAGTTAACTATGTTCTAAGCCTTTCTAAAATCCAGAATTAAGTTCAGCACATACTAACCAACTATAATAAACAACACAATTAACACAATTACCACCACAAAAACACAATAACTACTTATAAAAAAGCATAAATACATCACAAATGTGTCTAATGAAACAAAACACAACAAAAACTAATAGGCTCAACAATTACATCTCAAAACACAATAAAAAGTACAAAATAACTGCACCATTAACAACTCACACAATAAACTTAAAATAAAACTAAACTATAGAATCTAATCTAATCAACCTCATCCTCTGCATCACTCTGTTGGTACTAAAAATTTAAAGAGTTGCTCGTTGGAAGCTGTCGATCGCCCATATCGAAATCCCTTCGCGTGCTTCGGAAAGTCATATATATATATATATCTC
>NW_018165271.1:81980-85962 GCF_001263595.1 Phalaenopsis equestris | reverse complement strand
ATATATATATATATATATATATATATATATATATAAAAGGAGACAGAGGCTTCTGATTCATTAATCAGAAAAAAGAGAATACAAGAGAATGGAGAGGAGTCCCTTCCCAAAGTTTAATCAGAAAAAACTCTAATGAAAGGTAGAGCCACAAGGTCTCCTTTCAACAATAATTCTAAATGGGGGGTAGGGGAAGTGCCTACCAAAGGAAGCTCAGAGTGTAGGCCAACATTTGCCAGCCAGTGGGCAGGTCTATTTCCTTTTCTCAATGTATGGAAGAAGGAGGTGCTAATTCCCACACTTAAGGAGTAAATGCTTCTGATCCATTGCAATAGGTACCATTGAGTAGGTGTCTTCCCTTCAATGTTATTAATTAGGACCATGGAATTTGATTCAACAATTAAGGAGGGGAAGCCACGCTTATGGGCCATAAACATAGCCCAATAGATAGCCAAAGTTTCAGCCTCCAGGGGATCCATAGCTCTTACAGGAGAATGGAAGTAGAGTGAACATTTCCCTTTGTCACTTTTGAATAGCCCTCCTATCCCAGCATAAGGAGTAGAAAAACTACCATAAGTATTAACTTTAATTCCACCCTTAGGGGGAGAACCCCAATGAATAAGTGCATACTTGATTTTTTTGGGTAGACAATAGGAAGTGCTGTAAAGAATTTCAGGAAGCTTCCTATGACAATACAATTTCTGCAAGTAGCTGAAGCAATTAATAGCAATGGTAGCAGCTTCCACATAGGTGTCTTCATATTTCAGCTTATTTCTAGCCATCCATATGAACCAGGCAGTGATACAAGGAATAGGGGGTAAAGCTTGGGCCTGCCAATCCTTCCAGCTAAAAGAGAAATCAATCCAAGATAGCTGAGCAGTATTTAACTTCAGTTTGGGCATCAAACAGTTCCAAAGTTGTTGAACAGTGGTACAGTTAAAAAGTAAATGTTGAATAGATTCCTGTTGGGACTTACAGAACCCACATCTAGAGGGGCCTCTCAAACCTTTTAACTTCAGTATGTCATATGTGGGAAGAAAGCGATGAAATAATCTCTAAGAGAAAAATGACATAGAAGGGGAAAGGATTTTATTCCACACACATTTGCCCCAAGTGACTTCTTGTTTTGGAAAACAGAAGTTTGATATGGATGCTGATAAATACTGGGACACCTTCTTTTTCACAATCAGTTTATCTTTAATATCTCTATCAATGTTGCATTTCAAGGCTTTTTATAGGATTCTATTATCCAGTATGTTTTGTAGAGCTTGCTGATTCCAATTACCATTGAGCCATAAAGCAGCCACCTGAGTTGAAGGATTAAAGGGAGAAAGAGATGGGGGCAGCCCTCACCAGTCCAATTATCTAACCAAATGTTAAGCTTGCCCTCTCCCGATTTCAAAATAAATAAGTTTTCAGCCAGTGTCCTTACCTTTAGCATATTAGTCCAGGCCCTGAAATCACCTAGTCTTTTAGTGACAAGGGAAGGATGCATTTCTCTGCAGTATTTGCCCTTCAAGAATTTAGCCCAAAGAAAACTTTGAGCTCTAAACATAATCTAAAGCTTACAGAAGTTGATTTGGGAGATTTGTTGGATACTTTTAAACCCCAGCCCACCAGCTCTAGTGCTTCTACAAAGTTTTTGCCACCTGGTCCAATGCATTTGTTTCCTTTGACCTGCCCACATGAATCTATTAAACATTTTTTCCAGAGTTAATTGGGTGGATTCTTCATAACAGAAACCTGAGAGATGTAGGATGAAAGAGGTATCAAGACACTTTTGAGAAGAGTAACTCTACCCCCATTGGAAAGAAAAGAGTTAGCCCAGCAGTTCAGCTTGTCCTGAATTTTGGTGACACACTCATCAAATTGGACTTGCCTAGTTCTCCCCTTCAATAACAAAGTGCCCAGGTATTTTAAAGGCAATGAGCTGAACTGAAACTAGTGAGGTGCAATCCAATGCGCAATCCAATGCTTGATTTCAGGCTTAACTCTTTTGCTGAACACCAATTGGCATTTCTTAGTGTGGAATTGCATACCTAAACATTTCTGAAACTTCTCCAGGCATAGAAGAACCAATTTAACAACAATCTTAGTTGCTTTGGCAAAGATAATTACATCATCAACAAATGCTAAATGATCCACATCAAGGTTAGATCTATGACTGTAGAGTGTGTGAGGGTATGTAACCGTAAGCTGATTCAAGAGTTTAGAGAGGTAATAAAAAACAATAATGAATATAGTAGGAGATAAGGGGTCACCTTGATTGATTCCTCTTGATGAAGTGATAAACCCATGAGATTTAACTTTTATGAACACTGATTGAGAGTTGTTTCTTAGCCATCTAAGTATCAGCAAGAAAAATTGATGTGTGAATCCCTTAGCATATAGCACTTCCTCATTGAACTCCCAGTTTATGGTGTCATAAGCCTTTTTAATGTCCAATTTAAAGATTAGGATCCCACCTTTGCAATACAAATTCAATCTATTTCAATCCTTATTTAATTTTAAATATCAAATCAATTTCAAAACAACTCTAATTTCATTCAGACCCAAGACTAAATCAATCCAATTAAATCAATTCAAGCTTTATGTCACTTTAATTATCAATAGTTGGGCACAAAGCTAAAGGAAAACCATTTTGAAACCCAAGAGAATGCAGAATAAGTTTTGGGAATTAAAGTTATAGTAGAGCATTTAAAGTAGTTGGGAAGATCCAAACCTTTAAAAAAACCTTGGACAACCTTAATTATATCATCTTTAATGATCCTCCAAGATTTCTTATAGAAGTCAGCAGAATAACCATCAGGACCTGCCACTTTGGAGCTATAAATGGAAGCCAGGGCAGACCAAATTTCCCCTTCCCCAGGAATTGAAGCCAGATCCAGCCCCTAGTATAGTTCTTATCCATGCAAAACAATTCCTGCTTAATCCTGCTGAATAGGTTTCCTAAAAACTAGAGGTTGGTTAAAAAGTGTTTGATAATAATGGACAGCACTAACATCAACCAGGTCTTCAGAATGGAGCCACTGTCCAGCAGTATCCTTAATCTTATGTATAGTATTACACTTTCTTCTATAATTAATACAAGCATGAAAATATTTGGAGTTTCTATCCCCCTCACAGAATCTGGTCTTAGCATCTTTTTGGGCATAAAACTCCTCCGACATGCAGATGGCAATCATCAATTTTTCATTTGCTAACATTAAATGCTTTTCCAACTCTGGGTTGGCCTCTAAGCAAGCTTCCAAATGAGCAACATCCTTTTCAGCCTCCAAAACTTTTAAGTTGATGTCTCCCACTGTATTTCAATTCCAATTAGATAAATACTTTCCTGACTTCTTTTGTAGTTGCCATAAGTTAATCAGAGGGTTAGAGAGATGGAAATCCCTCCAAACCATAGTGACCTGATTAAGAAAATCTTTGTGAGAAGACCACATATTGAGGTATCTAAAGCTTGACTTGTGCTTGACATTAGATGCAGAAATAGTCAGAAGCAGTGGTCTATGATTCGAGCTTGGCATGCTGAGATGTTGCACTGAAGTATGTAGAAACTCAAAAGGGAATTCACAAAAATTGGGAATTCACAAAAATTCTGTCTAACCTTTCCCAAAGAGGACCCCTCCTCCATGTAAACCTTGGACCAGAAAAAACTAAGGTCATAAAGGTCAGCCATGTTGCTTTTATCATTAAAGTTATTCATCTGGTTAATATCAGGAGGGTTGCCTCCCAAATTTTTAGAAGGAACAGAAATACAGTTAAAGTCCTCACCAACCATCCAAAAAGAGTTGCAATAGCTGCTTATAGCAATTATACTATCCCAAAGCTCCTTTCTAGCACTTGGAGAGCACCCAACATAAACAAAAGTTGCCAGACCTTTCTGACCCCCAAACTGAAACTTAATATGGAGGAATTGTTGGTGATCCCACAGGATGCTGCAAGAAACCTCCTTCCTATGTAGCACCCAAATTTTGTTATTCTGATT
>NW_018165271.1:28088-81564 GCF_001263595.1 Phalaenopsis equestris | reverse complement strand
TAGTATCAATAGGGTGATCCCTAAGGGTCACCTCTTCCCCTTCAATATGATTTGCTTGAACAACAGGAGTGTCTGTTTCAACGTCAGTTTCAGCACTAGCACAATCTGTGTTTATTGCATCTGTTAGAATCTGGTTGGTTATTGGAGGGTCTGCTTCTGTATTGACATTACTACGAGGACTATTGGCATCCCGCTGATCATCAATTCCATGGTCAACTACATGGACTAGGTTAGTGCCCTGAGGGCCAGCATCCTCAATGATCTTGTTAATATGATGAATTTTTACTGGAATATCATTTGCCTCTTCTCTCAAATGCCCATCCAGGGGTTTCATAGGGAAAGGCTCAGCCTCATTAGGGACCCCACTAGTAAACCTTCTAAGATGGAAATGGAGTTTATAACATTTGTTATCAGTATCCCAAACATACTGCAATGGAAATAGTAGTAGGGCTTCTGTTCAGCAACGTCTTCTGTCCACCAACTATCTTTTGTCAATAGCCATTGTGCTCAGTCCCTAGCCAGATTTCCTCAACAGCAGGGAGGGTGATATCCCTTTCTACTAAGATTCTGGCAACTGAAGGTCTAGAAAGGTTGTAAGTAGGAGTAAGTGGTTGTAAGTAGGAACATCCAATTTCAGAGGTTTACCCAAGGCTTTGACAATATTAAACAAAACTTTATGGTTGAAGAAATGCAGCTTTAACCCTAGAAGTTTGAACCAAATAGGAACTACAGGGAGCTTCTTACTAGGGTCAAACTCATTGGACCATTTCAAGATCTTCATAGTAATACCATCAATCTGTAAAATCTGTTTGGAGAATACTCTAGCATAATCATCTTCTCTTGATAGGTTAATAAAGATGTGCTGCCATCTATGAGACCCACCCTCCAAGAACCTTTGAGTTTAATGCCATCAAAGAATTTCCTTATGGCTTCCATTTTCGGATGTCCCAGCTGGAACTTGCCTATAAGAATAAGTTTACATACCTCGGTCAATTCCATAATAATTATTAGCCACTTTCCCATTCTTCCTACTCAGAGGTTTAATAATCGGCTCTGCCACCTCATAGTAGCTCTGGGGGAATATAAGATCATCAAAGTCTTTAATGATGGCAACTCATTTACCCACTACATCAGGAAATGTAGACTTAGCCCATTGAATATTGGTGGATAAATCCATTTTGTTATGCTCAGCCATAACAACACAACCTCAATGGAACAGTATCAAATTCAAAAAAGGTTTTCTTGGGAAGCAGGAAACACCAGAAAACCTAGCTAGAACTATCAAAGGAAAGGAGAACAGCCACAGGAAAGGTAGAAAACTAAGCAGTCGAGAGCTAGTAGCTATCACAAACCTTAGGAAGTCCATGGAAACCCTAGCAGAGCAAACTCCAAGCCAGCCGCCACTCCTAACTCCATTAACTTATCCCATATCTTTCATAGTTCAAATGAAAGAGCACTACAACTCAAGCCTTGTATCTATCCCAAAAGATAACATAAGACTTGGGAATGAGACTTGATCAAATAAATTAGGAAATATATGACTTCCGTTTGGTCTGCGAAACCATTTTATTATAAGCTGACAAGTTCCTCTATTTAATATGAAGAATTAAATAGGGTTTATATGAAGCTGGGTTCTTGAAAGTTTCCTATAAAGGGAAGCCCTTAAAGTTAATTACTTCTTAGATAACCGAAGTCACTTAAGAAAACTCTTGATAAAAATCAGGGGATATTATCTTCAAAGAGTTCAAAGGAATATGAATTTATAACGAGATCAGACAAAGAGGTGTGAAAGGGGAATGACTCGAATTTGGAACATATTATGGAATCAAAAGGAAGAGAGACTAGAGGATGTCACAGATCCTGAAGAGAACCTCAGTAACTTCCAAATCCATCCATCTTATGGTTTGGCTTCAATTTTTCGGAAGAAATTATGTGTTTCATTCTGTTAATTTTTATTGATTAGGGCTTACACTTATGTGAAACGATCACACAAATATCTTGAAAGATGTGAGGATTTAGGTCGTGACAAACAATAACCTCGGAACCCTAAAACAGGTTAGGGCTTATATTGTATAACAGAGCCATACAAAATCCTAAAGGGAAAATTTAGGATTTATGTTACACTAGGTAGAAAACCTTGAAATCCTATGGCTTGATTGTTTAATTTTAAAGAACTAGACATATTTTGCTGTTGAAGATGACTGTATTGCCCACAATGCTAGCTCCAAGCTCCTCGTCGGGGCAAGTTTAAGTTTTCTAATGTGTCAAGTCCTGATGTCAAATCAAATATTTCCTAAGGTTATGTTTATTTAAATTTTATGGGGAATATTAAAGTTAATTAGAGCAACACCGATTAGGACCTACGGTTCCCTCGTTCCTGCACTACTATTTTCTTTTAAATTTAGATAGTCCAAATGAATTTACTAAACCCAAATTTATGAGTTCTGTACTTTCATTTATATAATGGGAAATCTCATTAGTAACCATAAGTTACCTCCTCCAAGGGATTCCAGATTATTCGACAAAGAAGTTTTAATTTAGTTGCAATTTTCTTTTTATTTTGTTTGTAATTAAATTTTGAGTTGTCTTATATTTTGACTGTTTTAGCGGTAAATTTTATCTTACTTAATTTTTAGTTTTGGGTTTGACATGCAGGGTGACTTTAAGCATACAAGCAAGAAACAAGAGGTATGAAAAAATAAATGCAATAACTTAAGAGCATACCTATTGATTCTTCCCTCACCTCCACCTGAAAGGTTAGCTTTGGCAATTTTTATATAATTTTGCAAGGAATTCAAATCACAGGAGTAGATGATTCATTCTGGATGTGTATAGCTACCAAACCCCAAGTTATGACTTTTTTGAGTCTCGAAAGATCTTAGTGGATGATTTTAGAATAAAATATAGCAAGTTCAATTTGCCCATCAAAACATTCAAGAGATTTTAAAGTGCTCGGAGCATGACCCTGAACCACTTTGAAGATTTCTTGAAATAATTTGAGTTCATTTTGAACTTATCATATCATTTTATTAATCATCCAAGGTTAAGCTATGGTTACCCCATTGCTTAAGGAAACTAGATGCTTTATTTATCCCAAGGCTAGGACACTCAATTAAATCGATATTTCAATTAAGAGTTATGTGGTTGGGTGCCTCTAAGTCAAATTTAAGTAAGAATAGGCTTGGATTTTGAAAATTAAAATTGGGCTTGTAGTGTAAATAGGTGTTAATCATCAATCATACTATTTTCTAAATCCAATCAAATGAGTTTAAATGTCAAGCCCAGGTCACTACCAAGCCTTGAATAATCACAATAGGTGAAACAGTGATTAACAGAATTTTGATCTAAATGACATGCATTCTTATTAAAAGATCACATTATCATCAATTATGGGCTTAAAATTAATGAAATATTATCTTTTTAACTTGGAAACATCACTTGTCGACACTATTTTAGTTTGGGGAGTTGCCCGTTGAAAGCCGGTCGGCCACCATAATCAAAATCCCGTCGCCTGCTTAGGAAAGGCATTTAATTTACATACATATATAAGTTTAGAAAAACATGAAGTCAAACTAATTCCATATCTTTCATAGTTCAAATGAGTGAGCACTGCACTGCAAGCTATGTATCTATCTTAAAAGATAAACACAAGACTTGAGGATGACGCTTGATCAAAAAAATTAAAGAATATATGACAATCGTTTGGTCTGCAAAACATTTATATTTGCCCATTCCCCTATTTAATACAAAGAATTAAATAGGGTTTATATTAACCTGGGTTTGGAAAACCTTCCTATAGGGCAAGCCCCTATAGTTAATTACATCTTAAATGACCGAAGTCACTCAAGAAAACTCTCGATAAAAATCAGGGAATATTATCCTCAAAGAGATCAAAAGGATATGACTTTTTGAATGAGATCAGATAAAGAGGTGTGAAAGGGAAATGAGTCAAATTTGGAATATTTATTGTAGAATCTAAAGGAAGAGAGACTAGGGGATGTCATAGATCTAGAGGAGGACCTCAGTGACTTTTCAAGCTACCCTATGGTTTGGCTTCAGTTTTGGAGAGAAATATTTAAATGTTTCATCCTACCTATTTTATTTATTAGGGCTTACATTTGTTTGAAATGATCACACAAATAGCCTGGAAGATGTAAGGATTTAGGTCGTGACGAATGACAATCTCAGAATCCTAAAACGGGTTAGGGCTAATATTGTACAACAGAGCTATACAAAAGGCCTAAAGATGAGTTGAGGATTTATGTTACATAAGAAAAAAATCTTAAAATCCTATGGTATGTTATTTAATTCTAAGGAAAGATATCTATTGTAGATTCTCTTCGTGATGAAGATGGCCATGCCACACACAATGCTAGCTCCAAGCTCGTCGTCGTGATAAGTACAAGTTTTCTAATGTGTCAGGTTATGATGTCAAATCAAATGTTCCTATGGTTATGGTTCTTTAAATATTACGGGGCATATTAAAGTTGATTAGAGTGACACCGATTAGGATCCTACGATTCTCTCATTTTGGTATCACTATTTTCTTTCAGATTCACTTAGTTCAAATGAATTTACTAACCTCAACTCAATGAGCTCCATACTTTCATTTAGGCCATGAAAAATCTTGTTAGCAACCGTAATTACCTCCTCCAAGGGATTCCTGATCATCTGATAGAGACATCATAATTTAGTTGCAATTGTTGTTTTGTGATGTTTGTGATTAAATTTTGAGTTGTGTTATATTTTGAATATTGTGACGGTGAATTTTATCTTGATTAATTTTAAGTTTGGTTTTAGTTTTGCTTTTCATGTAGGGTGACATTGTTTTTTAGCATGCAAGCTTGAGACAAGAAGTACAAGGAGGTAAATGTATTAATTTGAAAACATACTTGTTAATTCTTCTCATTCCATCACCTAAAAGGTCAGTACTTGCAAGACATGTATATAATTTTATAAGAAATTTAAATTGCAAGAGTAGATGAAGGTTTAGCTATCAAACCCCAAGTTATGATTTTATTAAATCTCAGAAGATCCTAGTAGATGATTATAGAACAATTTATGGCAAGTCCAATTTGCACTTCAGAAAGTCCAATATATTTCAAAGTGCTCGAGGCATGTCCCTGGACCACTTTGAAGATCTCTTGAAATATGCTCCCTTGAATTATTTTGAGTTCATTTTGAACTTATCATATTGTTCCATTAATCATCAGAGGTTGAAGTGTGACTACCCTGGTGCTTAGTGAAACTTGACAATTTAATTATCCCAAGAATAGGATACTCGATTAATCAATTGATGTTTCATTTAAGAGTTATGCGAGTGGATACCCTTAAGTCAAGTTTCAACCATTTAAAGATTATGGTGCACATAATTAAAGTTAGACTTAAAGAGTTTAAAGATGTTAATCACTAATCATACCATCTTCTAAATCCAATCAATTGAGTTTAGACATCGAGCCTAGATCACTACGAAGCCCCTAACAATCATAATAGGTGGAATGGTGATTATCAAAATTTTGATTTAAGTGACATATATCCTTATTTGAATGATCATATCATCCTCAACTTTGGGCTTAAGAAAAGTAAATTATCATCTTTTCTATCTTAAGCCCATCACTTAAGAATCATTTGATCTTGGTTGACTTCCAAATCATGAAGATTAGGAGAATTATGATTTTGTTGATGTTGTGCAAGGGTGGTGAGTAAGTTTCTACCTTTTAATCCCATTGTATTTTAATCATCCAAACATGTTTATAAAGATCAAAATTACCCATTTTCCCTTAGTTAATCCTAAATTTTGATTAAGGCACCAAAATCTAAAATGACAATTTTGCCCTTGGGGTGCTTCACCTCATAATTCGTTGAACATAACCCAAATGACTTTGAGCATTTAGAGTGTCATGTCCATGAGGTAATTACAATATTAGAGGGGAATATGGGGGCTTCTCAAAATTTAATTAAGTTTAATTATTTATTTAAATTCAGAAAATAGGATTTTAAAAAATTGGTTTATTTAACTTTACTAAAATAAAGTTTTTATTTTTGAGAAAATTATTAGAGGCTTCCTTATGTCACAGAAACACTTAAGCAAAATTTCATGATTTTTTGAATTATATTTTTATTATTATTATTTAATTTTGGATCAATTTCAATCATTTAATTAAGTAGAAAATAGTGTTTTAATTATCAAAATTATTTTTTATCTTCTTATTAGACTTGTAAGTTCAGAAGACTCAGAAAATCAAATTTTGTATTTTTATAATAAATTTTTTATTTTTATAATTTTTAATTTATTTTATTATAATTATTTTAAAGGGAAAATAAGGAAAACTCATTTTTAAGCTTTTAAGATTTACCTTTAACTTAGAAAAATTAGAGAAAATATTTTAATGAGTCCCAAATGATCAGAAAACAATTTGGCATATTTTGAAATATTTTAATAATTTTGAAATTTTTAATTATTTTTAGGTTCAAAAAAAGACTAAAAAATTAAGTATTTTCTAAAAAATAATTTTATTTTCCCCAAGAGCTTCTTATCACAAGAAACTCAGAAAACCACTTTTCATAATTTTCCCAAGTATATTTAATTTAATATAATTATTTTTGTACACAAGATATTTACATTTAACTAATATTGAAATTGAAAAGATAATTCAATACATCATGATATTTTTCTTAGACTTCTCTGACCACAAGAAACCTACTAAAATTATTCTCATAATTTTCTAAATGATATTTTGATTTATATAATTAAAATAATCCAAAATAGTCACCTTAGCTTGAATTGAAAATTAAGGCTAGAGGCATAGAGATGTCCTCTGACCTTGGAAAATCAGAGGACATAGTCTTAGAGATGTCCTCTGACCTTGGAAAATCAGAGGACATAATCTTATTTCAAGCCATGGTGAGCAATGTTTGATCATAACGAATTAAAATACTCTACAGGGTATTTAATTAATTAAAAATCAGGGAATAAGAAAATAATTTTTATTTTTAGTCCACATTATTCTCCTCTATTCACTGAGCAAGCGGGTAATTTTTTTTTATTTTTTTATGATTTTTCTAGAGAAAGATATGGATTTTTGAAGTTCAGGCATTTAAAATAATTCAGCAAAATTCATATTTTTCTACTTATCCTACACGAAGCCAACTCATCCTACAACGACTTTGAACTCACACGCAGCGCACTCCCATTAGTTGCACTTTCTACCTAGGCATGCCACGCAACCCGCAGTTCACGCAACAAGGTTCTATCCGGCTCGATATCCTCCATCCATTGGATACACGCGTGATCAGATGACATCCGTTCATCGTCCTCAAGTGACCTAATCCGTAAACTGTTTACATTAAAAACCTTAAGATCTCTGCGACCTTAAGATCTCTGCGTAGACTCAACCAAATCACATGGGGTTTGTTTCTAAACCTTCATATACTTAAGATGAACACATCTAATTGGTTAATCAAGAATGAAATCAAGCCATCACAAATGGAGAATAAAAAAAAGCTTGAGCTAGGGTTAGAGCTCAATACCTTTGTCTGAGAGGGGAGGCCTCAATCAGATGGTTGTGGTAGCTTTCAATGGATCCAATAAACCTCTGGATGAAGTCTAAGTCCTGGTGAATTATCTAGGTATGATTTCGATCAAAGTGGATTTCAGGTGTTGGTCTAGAGCTAGGTTAGGGGCTGTTTGGGATGGGGCTTCTGTGGGGAATCAACTCCTCTCGCTGTGGTGATGGTGTGAGCACAATTAATTAGAGTTTGGTGAATTGTAGAGGTGTGGGGAAATGTGTCCTAGTTTGAGCTAAACTTTTGAACTCAAAACTGAGCTCTCTCAGTGAGAACTAGTGAGAGAAAAAAGTGGGATTAAGCTGAGGAGTTCTTGGAGAGCTCTCGAAGCAAATGGGTAGAGTTTGTCCAAGGATTTTTCTTGCCTCTAATTTGGCCATGGAGGGGTTAATTTAAAGCCATGGCTTCTTGGCGGAGCTTAGGGCTTGATAGTGGGTACTTAGGCTTGCTGAGGTGGAGGGATGAGAGCTCTAGTGACCAATCAGACTTGGCCAGCTCAGGGAGGTTTAATTTTGGGTTTTGGCCAATGGGTTCACCTTTGGGCTGGCTGTTTATGGCACATGAGGAGGTGGCTGGCTTATTTATGGTCACTTCTTGGCTCAGGAAGGTCAAGGGAGAGTTAATTATGGTTAACCCTCAATGGCAAGTGATGATGGAGGAGATGTCCAAGTTTAGTCCCAAAAGCGGTAAAATACCTTAAATTAGGAGACCAATGGTCCATAACTCAATTGGGTGGTTTAAGGGGGTTTATCCTGGTCAATAGGGTGTGTTTAGTGGCTGTGGAGACCTTAATTTTGTGACTTTAGCATAACTAAGTCAATTTTGGGGAAGGAGTTCAATTCGGGTCAAAATGGCTAGAAGTTGGGTTTGGGTTAGGCTAGCCATGACATTGAGCCCAATTGATTGATCAATAAAGTGTAGATGATTACCACAAGAGGTTTGCAGTGATTTTGAATTTTTTTAGAGGTTCAATTTGAAGGATTTTGGGCATTTGGTCAATTTGGTGGTGTTGGGTTAGACTTGGGTTTAGGTTAGGCTAAGGTTGGGCTAAGCCCAAATTGATGGTTAAAAATGATCTATAGGAATATCATGAAGAGTTATCAACATCAATTGGGTGTCAATTTTGGGGTTAGGGCATTCAATTTGGTGGGAGGTGGGAGTTGGAGACATAGCCAATTTGGGGTAAATTTGGGGATTTTGGACTTGGCTTAAAATTGAGGTTTGGTCAATATTTTTTATTGCGGTTAGGCCAATTAAAAGTCTAATTTGATGTGTAGGTTTTCCAAGAAGAGTTTAGGATTTAAATTGGGGCAAATTGAGTAGGCTATGGGGTTCAATTTTGTGGGGTTAAGTCCTATGGTCAAAATTAGGGGTTTGACTTGGATCAAAATTGAGCTCAAAGCATGGGTCAATTAGGCTTGGATTTTGTTTGGATTGATCATATGCAATCTCAAAGCATGGGTCAATTAGGCTTGGATTTTGTTTAGATTGATCATATGCAATATGAATTTGAGTTTATAATTGAAATTGGGGATGATTGGAGCCAAATTGATGGACATTTAAGGTGAATTTGGGGAAATTGGGCCTTTAAAGATAATTTGGGGGTTTTGGTCAAAATGGTCAAATTGGTCAAATTGGGCTCAATTGAAGGGGCCAAATTGGTTTTGGAGACATTTGAAGTGATTTTGGATGTTTTGGGAAAGTTGGGACCATAAAGGGCATCTTTTGTAATTTTGGTAAATTTGAGGGTATTTTGGTAATTTTGGAATTTTTGGATGTTTTGGGAAATTTGGCTAGTTTCAATTGGTTTGAAATGATTTTTTGAATAGGTTTTGTTTTTTTCAATGAATTTGGGAATTTTGGCCAAATTTAGGGTTTCAAAGGCATTTAGGTAATTTGGGTGGATTTAGGGGGAAAAAGCCAAGTTGGATATTTTGGTAGAATTGCGGTGCTAACCACCACATATGAGTTGTGGACAAATGAAATCCCCATTTGGGTCCTCTATGTACTGGTCTTAGCTAATCCTTAGCCTAGGGCTATTGGATCTAGGGGACCATCTACATGAGTCTCCCAAAAGATCAAGGGATCAAAGTCAATAATTTTGGGTTTAGGGTTGCAAGTGAATATAGGTGTTAGTGGGTGTAACTGAGTGAAATAGCTCTAGAATAACAGCTAGGATCAACTTTAAGGCCAAGCAGTCTTATGGGGACTCTCCTTGAGATCCCCCATACTGACCCCACCTACTAAGTGCTAGAGGTGAGGACCAATATGTGAAACTTCAAGTTGAGCAAGGAAGATTTTAGAGTTTCTAAGGGCGTGGGTTCCTTTTCTAGTTTTCTAGGAATAGTCATCAGGAAAACCCTATGACTAGACGTTAGGCTACTAAAGAGGGAAAATTAAACCTCAACCAAAAGTGAGGTCAATATCACTTGAGAATCATTTAATTTTGATTGACTTCGAAATAATGATAATTAAGGAAATTACAATTTTGTTTTTACTATGGAAAAGGTGGCAAGTGATTTCCTATCTTTTAATCCCATTGTATTTAAATCATCCAAATATGTTTACAAGGATCAAAATTACCCATTTTCCCTTTATTAATCCTAAATTTTGATTAAGGCACCAAAATCTAAAGTTAAACTTTTGCCTTTGGGGCTCTTCACCTCATAACTCATTATCCACATTCAAATGACTTTGAGAATAGAATGTCCTATCCATGGGTCAATTAAAACATTCAAGGAGAAAATGTGGGGTTTCAAAATTTAATTTAATTTAAATAATTATTTAAATTTAAAAGGTATTATTTTCAAAGTTGATTTACTTAACTATTCAAAATAAAGTTTTTATTCATGAGAAAATTATTACAGGTCCCCTTAGGTCAGAGAAACACTTAGGCAAAATTCCATGATTTTTTTTTAAATTAATTCCTATAATTATTATTTAATTATAAATCAATTTTAATGAATTAATTAAATGTAAAATAGGTTGTCATGTTCCATTCAAGGGGGTCTTATACCAATCTCGAGGATTGAGAATAGGATGTCGTGTCCCATTTAAGGGGGTGTTATACCAATCTCAAGGATTGAGAATAGGATGTCGTGTTCCATTCAAGGGGGTCTTATACCAATCTCGAGGATTGAGAATAGGATGTCATGTTCCATTCAAGGTCTTACACCAGTCTCAAGGATCGAGAATAAGATGTCGTGTTCCATTAAAGGGGGTCTTATACCAATCTTGAAGATTGAGAATAGGATATCGTGTTCCATTTAAGGGGGTCTTATACCAATCTCGAAGATATGGGTAGAGAATCAGATGCCTTACTCCATTTAAGGTGGTCTTAAACTGCTCTCAAAGGATGAGAATAGGATGCCTTACTCCATTTAAGGTGGTCTTAAACTATCTTGAAGATATGGGCAGAGAATCAGAACTCCATTTAAGGTGGTCTTAAAATGCTTTAAAAGGATGAGAGTAGGATGCCTTACTACATTTAAGGTGGTCTTAAACCTATCTCAAAGATATATGTCACATTAGGGAGAAAAGCTCTAGGACTCATACCAAACCCAAAGGTTGATAAGGCGAATATCTGCTATGTTGGGGAGGAAAGCTCTGGGACTCATATCCAACCCAAAGGTTGATAAGGAGAATATCTGCTATGTTGGGGAGGAAAGCATTGGGACTCCATTAATGTGGTCTTAAACCTATCTCAAAGATATGGGCAGAGAATCATAACTCCATTTAAGGTGGCCTTAAAATGCTTTAAAAGGATGAGATAAGATGCCTTACTCCATTTAAGGTGGTCTTAAACCTATCTCAAGGATATATGTCACATTAGGGAGGAAAGCTCTGGGACTCATATCCAACCCAAAGGTTGATATGGGGATTACCTGCTATGTTCAGGAGGAAAGCACTGGGACTCATATCTAACTCAAGGGGTAGCAGAAAAAGAATTAGTGTCTCGTCACTGTCCCCCGTTAGCAATATGAAAATAGTGTAGAGAATTTGTGGTGTTGAGCTCATAGATATGTTTCATGTGAAGAGGTTTACGTTGGTGAGGAAGATATGTGGAATTCTGTGACATTTTGTGCAGAAAGTGAAATTTTGCGCTGATTGTGAAGAGAGTTAGTGCATGCAAGGACAGTCGCGCTACGCGAGCAAAGAGCAAGAGACATCGAAATTGACAGAATCAACTCACCAGATTTATTTTTTTTCTTTTTTTATATAACATTTAATTATCAAAATATATTTTTAAAGTTTTATTTTTGTTTGTTGATTCTTCAAAAGAGTATTTTGTTTGAACTTTATTATTATCATGTTTTTTATTATTTTGTTCTTTGTTCATTGTAGCTCAGAACCAACATATGGTTTTAGGGCTATTTATCCATCACAAAAAAGAGCAATTGAACAAATAGACTAAATTCTGAAAGTGATTTCATTAATCTGCTTCAAACAAGTGTTACAGATTGACATAAGCCAAAGCATCAAACGTTACAATATTGTTGACCTCACTTTTGGTTGAGGTCTAGTTCTTCCTCTTTAGTAGTCTAGGGTCTAGCCATAGGACTTTCCTGTTGAATATTCCTAGAAAATTAGAAAAGGAACCCTCACCATTATAAATTCTAAACTCTTATTTACTTAACTTGAAGCTCTACATATTCGTCCTAACCTCTAGCACTAAGTAGGTGGGGTCATTATGAGGAAGCTCAAAGAGAGTTCCCATAGGACTGTTTCACCTTAGGGTTGACCCTGGGTGTTGGTCTAGAGCTAATGCACTCACTACAATCACCTCACTCACAATCACTCAGTAACCTAAACCCAAAATATTCTTTACTTTAATCCCTTAATTCTTTAAGGGACTCATGTAGATGGTCCCCTAAACCTACTAGCCCTAGGCTAGGGTTTAGCTAAGATTTAGCTAAGAAAGCTAAGAATAGTACATAGAGGACCCAAATGGAGTTTCCATTGGTCCATGGCTTATTCATGGTGGTTGGCACCCCAATTCTACCAAAGATACCCATACATGACTTATTTATGGTGGTTAGCTCCCAATTCTACCAAAGATACCCAACTTGGCCTTTTGCCCCTAAACTCCCCTAAATTACCTAAATACCCTTGAAACCCTAAGTTGGGCCAAAATTCTCAAATTTACCCAAAATACCCAAATTATCCAAAATCACCAAAATTTGCCAAATTACCAAAATACCTATCCTTAGCCCAAAATTTCAAAAATTCCCAAAAATATCAAAAATTCCCAAAACCTTCCAAATATTTTTAATTTCATTTTTCTTAACTACCACCTGATTAAATTTTGCCAATTTGACCATCTTTGTCCAAAACCCCCAAATTGCCCTTAAAAGGCCCCATCTCCCCAAATCCATCTCAAATGTTTATCAAACTGGTCCCAATTTCCCCCAGTTTCAATCCTAAACTTAAATTCACCTTCCATGTGACCAATTTAAACCAAATAAAAGCTTAATTGGCCCATGCTTTGAGCCCAATTTTGATTTAGGTCAAAGCCCCAATTTTGACCACATGACGTAATCTCACCCAATTAAACCCATAACCCACTTAATTTGCCACAATTTATGTTGAAAACTCTTCATAACATTCCTAAACATCAAACTTGAACTTAAATTGGTTTTAGTGAAGCCTAAATCTCATTTAATTTCAACCTAAGTCAAAAGACCTAAATTTTTCCCCAAATTGGCTATGCCTCCAAATTTGACCAAATTGATTGACTTAACCCCAAAATTGGCACCTAATTCATGTTGAAAACTCTTCATCACATCCCTATTGACAATTATCAACAATCATTTTGGACGTAGCCCAAGCTTAGCCCAATCTAAACTCAAGTCTAGCCCAACATGCCCAAATTCATCAAAATTCCAAAATCATTCAAATTGACCCTCCAATTGAACTTAAAATTCTTTCAATCATTCACCAAAAATGTTCATTACAATCATCTACATAAAATGCATCAATAAATTGGGCTAGTTAACATGGCACATGGCTAGTCTAGCCCAAACCCAAGTCTTAGTCATTTGCACCCACTTGGACCCATGCACCAAAATTGACCTAAACATGTCAAATTGGTCAAAGCAAGGCCACCACAGCAAAATTTTGGACCCTATTGACCAAGCTAAACCCCATGGAAACACCCAAATGAGCCATGAACCAAGGGATCCCCAAATCAAGGGATTTCATTCCATATTTGCTTAAGCCAAGTATATTTTTGCCAAAACTAAACACCAACCTTTTTAATTGCTGTGACATATTCCCTTGGCTCACCTGGCCTCCTAGCCACCTCCACTGGCCTGGCCGGCCGGCCTAGTGGCCGAAAAATATCCAAACTGAGAGCCACCCCCATGGAATCAAACCCAATTCAAACCTAGAGGCCACCTCATCCAAATTAAGTGTTAGAGGCTCTCTGCCCTCCACCTAAGCAAGCATTTTCACCCCCCAATTGGCCATGTAAGCCACCCAAAAGCCCATTTTATAAGAAGCTCACCTCCATCATGGAGGGTGTGCTAAAAATTTTTTCAAAGAGAGCCCTCCAAATTACTCCTAGAGCCTCTTTGAAACCTCCTCAGTGAAACCCAACCACCACATTGCCCTGAATCCCCTTGCCGGAGTTCAATTTTTAAGCTCAAAACCTTGCCGGAGACAGGATAAAGCTCTCCACACCTCTACACTCCACCAAAATAAAATTAAACTCACCCATACCTTCACCATAGTGAAAGAAGAAGAAGCCCCATTAAATTCCCCTCATACAGAGCCCCTAGCATAGCTCTAGACTAACACCTAAAATTGAGCTTGGTCGAATTCATACCTTGGCCTTTCACCACAGCAAGAGGCTTAATCCCTGGTCTCATTGGACCTCCACAAACGTGTCGAGCACCTCTAATCGAAGCTTCTTTTCTCAGAGCAAAGGTATTAAAATCCCCCTTACCGAGCTTATTTTGATTTTCCATTTGATTAGGCTTAATTTAATTGCATGATTATTTAATTGCATGATTAGGCTTAATTTAATTGCATGATTATCGTATGGATGTGTTCATCACACTTAGACGAGCATTTAGAAATATACTGCAATTAATTTGGTTAAGAAATGAGTGAGATTTTGAGCTTTGAAAATGGATGGTTCTCGGGCTAAGGCATTGGGGACGATGACGGGGAGCCGTCCGATCACACGTTTATCTCATCAACAGATGAGATCTAGCCGGACAACGCCTTCATACATGAATCGCGGGCCGAGTCAGTGTTGAGGTGGATGGTAGTGTCAAATGGGAGCACACACGGAGCGCACACGTGGAGTTTTGGAGCCGCCTAGGATCTAGTCAGTGCCGCACGTTTGAATAGATAAACAGGGTATTTTTTGATTTAAATAAATAACCCTAACTTTAAAAATCCATATCTTGGAGTAGAAAAATCACAAAAGTAAAATAAAAATACCCTCTTGCTGAGTGAGTAGAGAAAAATAATATGGAAATAATTGAAGTTTGTTTGATGCATATTTTATTTTTAATTAATTAAATAAAGTTTTGAATCTTTTACTTCTCCATGCATGTAGACATTTCACCATGACTTGAAATTTTGGCATGTTGTTGCCTCTATCTTAGGGAACAACCTCTGATTTTTCCAAACTCAGAGGATGTCTCTAGACAGAGATCCATATTTTTCAAGTTTATGTCTATTATTTGCATAAATTAATCATAATAATTAGTATGTTGCTTACAAAAGTCAAAGAAAAATTTGAAAGGTTTGCAATGACTAGAAAAACCTTTGGAAAATATTTCATCAGTTAATTCATTAAGAATGCCCTTAATTTCCACCAGCCCTAAAATACAAAGAAAATTAATTTTGGGAAACACAAAAATCTGAATGAATTTATTTTTAATCATTGATGTGATTTAAAGTTTAGAGAACTCCCCATAAAAATTTCAAAACATTTGGAGCTCATTTAATAACTAAAATTGATTTATCAAGTTAAATGACATTTTTGGTACTAAAATAATTTTTAAAAATTAAAATATAACTCAATAAATTATAAAAATTAGTTTTTGGAGTTTTCTGTGATTAGAGGAATTTTTTAAAAATAAATTGGTAATTAAAATAAAAACTACATTTTTAGCCTATTTTTAATAGTTTAATAATTAAAAAATGATAAAAATCACAAAAATAATAAAATTCATGAAAATATTTTAAATTGTTTCTTAAGAACTTAGGAACAATTGGAATATTTTTCCTAATTTTCTAAGTGAAGTGTTTAATTTAAAGCTTAAATAAATTTCTAAAGGCTAAAAATGGATTTTCACTAAAATAATTCTAAAAATTCAAATAAAAATTAGAAAAATGTGAACTTTCTTTCTCTAGTTTCCTTGATAATAGATACATTTAATAAAAAATATAATGATTAATATTCCACATTCAAAATATTTTGTAATTAATAAATACTCCAGAAATTAAAATAATTCTTATAATTCAAATATAATTCAAAAAATCATGAAATTTAGCCCTAATGCTTCTGTGGTCTAAGTCTACCTCTAGTAAAAATTTTAAGGGATTAGCTTTGCCTTGGTCAAGTTATGGAATTTTCTTTGAAAAATCTTATTTTTGCATTAAAATAAATATGTAAATTAAATTAAATTTTGAAAAATCACATTTTCTCCTCTGATGTCTTAATTGACCGATGAGTGAGGTGGGATAAAAATTCCAAAGTCATTTGAATTAAATTTGACAAATTATGAAATGATAGAGCCTTAGGGGCAAAATTGTAATTTTGGAAATTTAGCCTTAATTAACATTTAGGCTTAATTCAAGAAGAGAAATGGGTAACCTCTAATTTTAACAAACTTATTTGGATAATTGAAACAAAAGGGGATTAATTGGTAGAAACCAACCTTACTCTTTTATAATCAAGGGATATATTTATAATTCCTTAAATTATTAAAATATGGAAGTCTATTAAATTAAATGATCTTAGACTTATAAATTTGGAAGTTGATAACTCACTAATCTAATACTCCTACTTGATATGCAAATGACATTTAAGTGTTTTGAAAGTGAATAATTATTATCACTTAAGAAATTCAACTTCTTTCAAAATAATCAAGACATCTACCTAGGTCTAAAGGGCTTAGTGGCGACTTAAGCTAAAATCAAATTTGATTAAATAGGAATTAGAAGAATGAATATAAAGTAAAACACCTTTCCCTAAGCCTAAATTAGAACTCAAATTGGCTGACTATTTCAATAACGCTAACTTGCCCCCTTTAAGGATCATCGTCTACATAACTTCAATATTAAATGACAAATGATAATTAGCTTACTCAAATAACGCTAACTTGCCCCCTTTAAGGATCATCGTCCACATAACTTCAATATTAAATGACAAATGAAATTAAATTATAAGTGATAATTACCCTTCTCGTAGGGATAATTGAAATATCAATGTTCATTAAGCATTAAAGGTATTTACAGATTACAGGATGGATTATTAAGCAACATAACAATCTTACAAGAGCTTGAGATTTTTCACCAGGCAATGAGAGAGTAGCACGGACCTGCTTCTTCCTCTAGACCTGTTAGATACCTCAAAGGTCTACTAAACTTAATAAGTTTTGCTTAAAAAAAACATCCTTAATCAAACTAATAGGGACCCACCAAGATATGACCTAGGTTTAGGTAGGTTACTAAAACATTACTTTTTGGCTTTACATAAAATGCTCTAACATGCATTTGGAGTTTCAGGTGGTGGAACGAAAAGACTCGCCAAACACACTTTTATAGTTTAGAACATTGTCTTTTCTTAAGCTTCCTACACTGTGCTTACTTACCTGCATGTATGAAAAAAACATAAACTTGCATGCTAAAAAATGATGTCACCATGCATGAAAATTAAAACTGTCTGGATAGTCACAAAAACCAGAACCAAAACCAAAACTAAAATCAATCAAGATAAAAATCACCTCCACAACATTCAAAATAAATGACAACTCAAAATTTAATCACAAACATCACACAAAACAACAACAACAACTAAATTAATATGTTTCTATCAGATGATCGAAGGATGATCGGGAATCCCTTGGAGGAGGTATCCTACGGTTGCTAATGAGAACTAAATAAAATTATGGAACTCATTAAGTTGGGTTTAGTAAGTTCATTTGGGCTAAGTGAATCCAATAGAAAATATTGATGCCGGAACGAGGGAATCGTATGATCCTAACCGGTGTTGCTCTAATCAACTTTAACATGCCCCCCCATAAAATTTAAGGAAATTCAGCCACAGGGCCACATTATTTGACATCATAAGTTGACACCCTAGAAAACTTAAACTCGTCGCGGTGAGGAGCTTGAAGCTAACATGGTGGGCAACATGACCATCTTCAACAGCAAAACATGTCTACCCCAGATAAATCAACTTCCTTCCTTAGAATTGAACCAAGGTAAAAAATGGTGTTGATTCTATAAAAAGGTTGTCTGCTTATGCAACATAAATCCTCTCCTCGTCTTTAGGCCTTTGTCCAGCTCTACTGTACAATCTAAGCCCTAACATGTCTTAGTATTTGAAGGTTGTTGTTCGCCAAGACCTAAACCCTCACATCTTCCAGGCTATTTGTGTGATCGTTTCACACAAATGTAAGCCCTAGTAAATAAAATTTGCAGGATGAAACACTTAAAAAATTTCTCATCAAAATTGAAGCCAAACATTAAGATAGCTTGGGAAGTCATCGAGGTTCTCCTCTGGATCTATGACATCCTCTAGCTCTTCCTCCTTTGGATTCCAAAACAAAATGCTCTAAATTTGAGCCAATCCCAATTCACACCTCTTTGTCCGATATCGTTGAGAAGTCCTATCCTTTAAAATCCTTGAAGATAATATTTCCTAATTTTTATGAAGAGTTTTTTAGGTGACTTCGGTCATTTAAGATGTAATTAACTATAGGGGCTTGCCCTTATAGAAAGCTCGTCCGAAGTCAGCTTAATATAAAATCTATTTAATTCTTCATATTAAATAAGAGAAATTATGGGCAAATAAAACATTTTCGCAGACCAAACAGACATAATCTATTTCTCAGTTTTTTTGATCGAGCCTCATCCTCAAGTCTTGTATTTATCCTTCGAAAAGATATAGGATTTGAGGTACAACACTCTTTCATTTAAACTATGAAAAATATAGGGTCAGTTTGACTTCATATTTTTCTAAACATTAAAATGTCCTTCCAAAGCGGGCGACGGGATTTCGATTCCGACGACCGACAACTTCTTACGGGAAACTCCTTCAACAAAAATAGTGTCAAAAGCTTCTAGCAACTCTATCGGGGACAAGTTTTTCTCTCCATTTAAATAAAGAAATATTATCTTCACACATCAGTAATGTGTCCATGTCCCTCTTGGACCAAATTACTCTTCTTTCGTTTACAAACTTTACCCCTTTTTGTCTTGGGAAAGTACGGCCAACTCTTTAGACTTCAGGACTATATGTTCAATCACCTTTGAACAGAGGGGTCCAAGAGGCCACTAAGGACTCTTTTAATCTTCATGTGGGGTTGGAACCCCAATAGGTGTGTTGGTGGACTAGTTCCACTTGGGCATTTTGTGTCGTTAAATAGGTCCCGCACTGGGTCCTAAACACTTCACATCTCCCTTCTAAGTTTGATTTGCTATTTTGCAAATTAAATCAATTTGTGTTGTGCCGAGCGCGCTTCAAAATTAATTAAACTTTTCTACTTTTAAATTACCTTTTTACTAAAAATTTTAAAATTCCCACAAACTAAGACTTACCTGATCTAAAGATCAACCTCTGTTAATTTTCAGTGCTTGCACTAAGATTACAAGGTTTTGGCCATATAGCTAACCCCAGAGCTTTCTGTTTTAAAACTATGGTGATGGCCTACCCAACACTGACTTTTTCTTGCAACCTGTCGACGAGCCATGAAGCCCGCAATGTTGCTCCTACCATTAAGTTCGGAGCCGGATTTGAAGACCTCAAGGTTATGCTCGGGAAGGCCCCGTTTGTCGTAATGAAAGTCAACGCTCCAGAAGTTCAGGAGCCGTCTACTTTATTCAACCTGAACTGTCTTTAGAACTGGCATTCTTATAAGAAGGCCAAGACTACTGTTGCCACTATTACACCAATGAAGCCTGCTGTCCCCACTGCTACTAATGGGAAAGAAGTAATGATCATTGAAGATCAGATTGAGGGATTGGCTGTCTCGACACCGTTATTCCAAATCTAAGCCCAAACTCAGAGGAGAAATCACAATAGAAGAGTTTGGAGGGCTACTAAAGCCCAGGATCCTAAGGAAATACATGTCGAGGAAAAGCCTCACTAAGAGGAGTTAGAATTTCTTGAAGTATATCCACTTCTGTAGGGAAGTAGATTCCATCCTTTAATGGATACTGATGGATAGGAGAGTACTCAAAAAATCACCACTGCATTACCGACACTTCATGGACAAGGTGTGGAGAGAAAGAAACCTGCTCCTATCACCCAAATCAGTTCAGTTTTTCAGAGGCTAGCTTCCAAAGAGGGTTGGTCAGTTAATGAATTACTTAAACGAGTGGGGCATGCAATTTCCCCTCGTATGAAGAAATAAATTTTAAAGGACATAAAGTCTACCAAACAAACTCAAAGGCTACCTGAAGATTTGCTTGCTCGCATTCCCATATATTCCCGCTTGGGAAGCAGGGTTGATACCACTATTGTCATGACAGATTCTACCGTTACCAGGACTACATGTCGTCAACCAGTTAAGTCAAGACTGGGACCAAGAATCCTACCGATCATCCACCATGAAGAAATTCCTAAAATTTTAAAGGAAAAGATGAAAAAATTACCTGGTACCGTAGCTGGTTGCACCATGGGGAGCATAGGAAACATCAACATCCCAATGTTTCCGGTAGGACACCCCGTCCTGTGACATCACTGCCAAAGAAGAAGGTGTGGATACCCAAGGTTGTTGTACCAATTTGTTGTTCCAATACGGTCCAGTAAGCTCGCAGGGCAAGATCATAGAATGAAGCCAGGGTCCAAAGTATCTGGCATCGTTGCAGCAATTGCCAGTGAAATGGAAGAGTAAGAGGAGGAGGTCCAGCAGGGTCCTCCAGATCTTAGAATAATCAAAGAATCAATGATCGAAGAAAGGGTTGAAAGGTTCAGAGTCAAGATTTTTGAGTTGGCTCGAGAGCACGGAGTCTCTAAAAATAATGATGATGAATATTTTGATTATAATGACTACCTTAAAGAAGATTTCATGGATGTTCATTTCATCAAAACCAGGGCCGCTGCATCTGCGCGCTTCTGCGCTCAAGCCTGAACCTCTCGTCGAAGAGAACACTGTAGATGAGCTACGTGGGGTTATCCTCCTAATGAATGAGCAAGTCAGCCGTAAACCAACTGAAGAAAAGGATAGAAGAGATGCCCGCCACCATGACTGTAATGGCCACCATTTAGGGGAAATCACAAGCACCGCAACTAGCCTCTCCTGATATCAACCAAACAGAAATATCATGGATGAAAGAAGAGAAGTTGCCTCAGCAAACAAAGATGAGCAACAAAAGAAGGATTCTCCAACAAGCTCCATACCAGAGAAATAATTTAAGCAAATGGTCGAGCAAGTTTGGGAGGCCTTAATCCAATCTAATGGTGGTGCATTGATTATAAAGGGTAGACCCTATCCAGAGGAATTTGATTTCATAACCTTCCCCAATAGCTTCGTGGCCCCAAACCTTAAGATATTTGATGGGACTAAAAATCCCAGACAACATATATCACACTTCCAAGCCAGTTGTGGCAACACAAGGAGTAACTGAACTTTAATCTTCCAACAGTTTGTCAACATTCTATCAGGGATTGCTTTCGATTGGCATGTTGATTTGCCCAATGGATCAGTTAAGACATTTGCCGAGCTGGAACTATTATTTGTGAAGAGATTTGCCGGAGCAAAACACCATGTCTCTATAAGAGAACTCATGATGGAAAAATAGAAGCCTAACGAGACTTTGGTGGACTACATTTTGAGGTGGAGAAACCTTAGCATGAAGTGTGAATCTCAGCTGCAAGAACATCACACAATTGAGATTTTACTCAAAAGCATTCATGACCCAGTAGCTTTCATGCTCAAGGGACTCACCATCAAATCCTTCGAGAAGCTACTAAGTAAAGCCAACAGCAGTCTTATTTTCAAGAGGAAATTAAACATTTGGATTCTCACAAGAAGTCTAAGGCAACCAGAGTGTTTGAAAATAAATCAGGAACAGTAGCAACTGTCGACAAAGGAAAACAACCAATGAAAATATATGTAGAAAATCTTCATCAATCTTCATCACAGTAGGCTCAGAAATAGAATAGACAGTCTATCCAGAGACCGCCTCAAGGAGGATTATCTCGAACAGAGAATAAGATAAAATCTTTGGCAGAATGACCGAAAATGGTGTATTCTTTCAAAGATGAAGCCGTATCCAAAATGTTCAGAAGTATGATGAAAAAGCCTGAATTAAAATTACCAGATCCAAAGAAACCCAAAGAGGTCGATATGAAAGATCAACCAAATTATTGCCCATACCCCAGATTGCTGAGGCACACTATAGAAGAATGCTTTATCTTTCAGGATTGACTTGAGAAAAATTTCAAAGAAGGAAATATAACGATCCTGAAAGAATATTTAAGGGAACCAGAAAAATGTTCCATAAATATGATTTTGGCCGAGCCAGTTTCTCCGATTGATCCATATACTGGAGAAGAGGCATGAAGTACGACTTGAGACAAGCTCAAGGGGGTCCTAAACCAAATTCAAAATCCGCAAAACAATCTTCTGCATATATAAAAAAAAAATGAATGAAATGAAGTTTGGAGCAAATTATCCATCGAAATATTGAATCAAATCCAAAATGCATCAAAACAAGCCTTCGTTCAAAGTCTTCAACCTACCAAGCCCGAGATGAAGATTTCGCCACAAGAGTCGTCGTCATCAAAGAAAAAGAAAAAGAAGAACAGTACCGCTACAAAGGTTGATAGCATGGGGGGTAGAATAGAGGCTACCTCAACTAGATTAGTTGTCTCGGATTCGAGGAAGAAAATCCTCAAATCCCTGACATTGTATGATTATCTTTTTGCCCCTCTGGGGTCTTGTGAATATAATGATCGTGATTTCGGCTACGTTTTAACTATTTCTGGTGATGACGTAATCGATAATGACCAATCTAGCATTGATCTCGATTCCTGCTATCATCCTCAAATTGTACTTGAGTTCGACAAACTCGCTAACAACTCTGAAGAAGACAGAAGACATCAATGATACCAGCCCAGCTACGACAACACCGAGAGTGAGGAACCAATCCTCGAGCACCACGGTGGACCACTTGCCATCAACTTAGGTCTTTCCAACAAAGAAGAAGCACCGAAAGATTCAACAATGATATCTGAAGAAGAAGAAATTACAGAAGTGAACTTAAGGAGCGGGATAGTATTACCCCCTTTACCCCCTAGATCAACTCCAGTGGATAAAGGAAAACAAATAATAACTTGAGAAGAACTACCTCCATATCCACCAGTGACTTTAACCAGAGATTTTCTTAACTCAGCTGGCCAGCACATCCTTGGATGAAGTGTGTTTGTTGAAAGAACAACCTTGGGTAACCTTCACAGATGAAGATTTGCTGCTTGGTACCGCCGACCACAACTGACCACTCAACATTTTCGTTAACATCAGCAGATTTGTGTTGTCCAGAGTTTTAGTAGTTCCCGGAGCATCACTCAACTTGTGAACCTACGGAAATTGGCTTATTTGGACATCAAAGCTCAAGAGTTTACAACCGATAAAATGATGCTAAGATTCAACCAAAAGGGAGAGAGAGCCCTTGGATCCATTACATTGCTTATGAAGGTTGTAGAACTAGCAACAACCGCCAAGTTTCATATCATCGACGCCGAGAACTCTTTCAACGCTCTACTAGGTCGACCATGGATTCATGAACACAACATGGTTCCATCGTCTCTGCATCAATGCATAAAGCACTATAAAGAAGGACAAAAATATTGCATCAAGGGAGATCTACAACCGTTTTCACATCATGAAGATGCTGCCGACTACACGCCTCCAAATAAAATTGTTTTCTCTCGTGAAACTATAGCAAAATTGCAACAAATAAAAGTAAAGATTCAGAAGAAGTACAATGATAGGGCCATTCAACTCCACTTCAGCGATCCTCCACCACTCGTTTGCAACAAATTGGTGGAGGTTCTTTTAGTTTGAGGACCCGAGGTCGAGGCCGAGGACGTGGACGGGAAAGAACCAACTTAATCGTTGAACAGACTAGGTCAACCATCAACATTGGTGATGAGGACAATTTCGAAGAAAAAATAATGATGAGAAATTAGAAGAAACCTCAATACGAGATATGCTTAGAAGATGCTGAGAAAAGTGAATATGAGATAATGTATGATCGGATAAATCACTATGTGAATGCTATGACCCTTGCTCCGATCCTCCCTCAAAAGGTCAAGAGTTTAGAGGTCAAAGAAGTCCGTAGTGCTGGTTCAAAGCTGTTTAAATTTTACCGTGCTTCTATTCCTACCAATCTTGAAAGTCATGTAAATTTGGATAATGATCCTAATGAATTAATGGAATTACCTTTTGGTTACTTTTCGCCTTATGTACAAAAGTTAATTTGACAGGGAAATTGACCAAACCAAATGCCAAAAGATAAATTACAACTTTTTGAAAAAGTTATGGAGTAAATTATGCAATGTTAAAAATCGAACTCCCAACTTGAAAGAGGGTCTCAGATTTGGTACAATCGGGCCAGTCGGTGATTCAAAATTTTGTATGATTGTTGCTAGTAAATCATAACAAGATTGCCTTGATATAGAGGATGACTCTACTGATCAGCTAATAGAAGACACTCCGCCATAATTTGAGTAGGAAATTAAATCAACTTTTGATTAGTTGAAAGAAATCAACCTCGGGACTGAAGAGCAACCCCAGCCTACTGTTGAAAGAAATCAACCTCGGGACTGAAGAGAAACCCCAGCCTACTTTTATAAGTTCTCCACTTAATGATGAAGAATCTTCGGAATTGATCATACTGTTAACATAATTTAAAGATTGCTTTGCATGAAACTATGATGAAATGCCGAGACTGTCAGTAGAGGTTGCAGTTCATAAACTCGGGGGGGATAATATAACCCCAGTAAAACAAGCTCCAAGAAGAATGCGCCTCGAAATAGAGCAACAAGTCATCGCCAAGGTAAAGAAATTAATAGATGCTAACTTTGTAAAAGAAGAGCAATACTCCATGTGGTTGGCTAACATTGTTCCAGTCAAGAAAAAAAATGGAAAAATTTGTGTTTGCGTCGACTTCAGAGATTTGAACAAGGCATGTCTAAAAGACGAGTTTCCACTACCAATACCAAAAATGATGGTTGATATCACTTTAACACACAAAATTTTCTCCTTCATGGACAGATCATCGGAATACAAACAAATCAAGGTGGCTCCTGAGGATGTAGTACTTACAGCCTGAAGAACACCGATCGGGATTTCTACTACACAGTGATGCCGTTTGGATTAAAGAATGCTAGAGCAACATACCAACGTGCAATGACAAAGATTTTTGATGATCTCATTCACAATCAGGTGGAATGCTACATGGATAATTTGGTCATCAAGAGTAAATGAAAGAAAGACCATTTGTAGGATTTGAGGATTGTGTTTGAACGGTTGTGAAGATATGACCTTAAAATGAATCCCTTAAAGTGCGCCTTTGACGTTACCTCTAGGAAGTTTCTAGGATTCGTTGTCTGTCATCGGGGAATTGAGATGGTCTCATATAAGATTAAAGCTATCTTGGAAATGCCTCCTCCTAAAACTTTGAAACAACTACATTCATTCTAAGGGAAGTTGGCATATCTGAGACGCTTTATTTCTAATTTCTCAAGTAGGTGTCAGCCCTTCTAAACATTAATTAAAAAGGATGCCAAATTTTTTTAGGAAGAGAAATGCCAGTGAGACTTTGAGGACATTAAACAATATTTAATGGCACCTTCTGTTTTGGCAGCCCCTATCCCAGGGAAACCTTTGATACTTTATACCGCGGCCATAAATGACTCTCTTGGAGCCCTCTTAGCCCAAGTCAATGACAAGGGTAAGGAAAACACACTCTACTACTTGATACGTTATCTAATACCGAAGGAATTAAGGTATCCACCTATTGAGAGACATTGTCTGGCGTTAATTTTCACCGCCCAAAAATATAGACATTAAATGCTCTCTCATAAGATTACCCTAATCTTGAAAGTTAATTCGTTGCAATATTTGATGACCCGACCAACACTCTTTAGACATCTAGCAAGACGGTCAATGATCTTATTGCAATTTGATATAAATTTTGTTCCCCTATGTGCTATCAAGGGACAGGTTCTAGTAGGCTTTCTAGCTACACACCCACTGCCAGCTGGGTCCCCTCTCAACGACGAGTTACCGGATGAGCAAACACAATAAATGGAATTCTCTAGTGCACAACGCTGGGAAATGTACTTCGACGGTGCTTCATCAACCAGGAAAGACAAAGGATTAGACACAGTCATACCAGGCAAAGTAGGATCTATTTGATCTTTATCATACCAGATAAAAGTATGTTGAGGTTCTCATACCACCTGACAGAGCCGTGCACCAACAATGAAGCAGAATATGAAGTTCTAATCACCGGATTAGAATTAGCAATCTCAATGGATATAATAAAAATTTCTATCTATGGCGACTCACAACTCTTCATCCAGCAAGTCGCCGAACAGTACAAAATTTTGAATCCAAGACTAGCAGATTATCACCGATATGCAATGAAGCTGCAGGAATAAATTCCCTATGTGACTTTCTTCCAAATTCCTAGTGGAGATAACACCCATGTGATAACGCCCATGCCGACACTCTAGCAAAACTCGCTAAGGAGCTGGCATGTCCCCCAGAGGATTCCATCAAAATCACAGTGTAAGGAAGCCAAATTTTGTCCTTTTGTCCCAAATTGACCTCAATAATCTACACAAGCTCAAAAAAGAAGAAACAATGATCACAATTGCGGATATCAACGAAGACTGGCGCAAGCCATTAATAGAATATTTGCATACTGGAAAGCTGTCAGAGGATAAGTCTGAAGCACATCACATTACAAAAAAGGCTATGTCATACGCCTTAATTAGTGATGTCCTCTACAAGAGATCATTCGATCAGATGTGGTTGAGGTTTCTAAGCAAAGTCGAGGCACAAAATATTGTCAAAGAAGTACATGCTAGATTGTGTGGCGCTCACCAGTTAGGGCCGAAAATGAAAATGAAGATTAAAAGACTCGGATATTATTAGTCAGTAATGATGTCCGACTGCATGAATACAGCCAGAAGATGTCACTAGTGTCAGGTGCATGGGGTGGTTGTGCACCAACCTCCGAATGTGCTACACCCATCCATTGCCTCGTGGCCATTCGAGTGTTGGGGCACAGACGTAATAGGTCCAACAGACCCTCCGTCTTCCAAATGACACAGGTTCATAACTTCCTCTATGGATTATTTCTCCAAATGGGCAGAGGCAGTGCCACTACGAGAGGGTAGGACACAACACGTTATTCAGTTCTTCAAAAATCAAGTCGTCTACCCTTTTGGAGTACCGTGAAGAATAATTTTTGATAATGGGGCAGCCTTCAAAAGCACCAAAATCAATAATTTTGTCAAATGACACGGGATAGATTGGAGATGCTCTACAATTTACTATCCCATAATAAATGGATTGCCTGAAGCCTTCAACAAAACACTGTTACAGATTTTAAAGAAAACATTGGAAGAAAACAAAAGGGATTAGCACAATAAATTGCTAAAATCTTTATGGGCCTACCAGACGACGTTCAGGACTCCCACTCAGTGTACACCTTACATGCTCGTGTATGGGTCCGAGGCCGTGCTACCGTTAGAAATTCAGATGCCATCTCTTAGAGTCGAAGTCGCCAACCAACTCACACAGAAGAAAGTGCGAAGCTCAGACTTGAAGAACTAGAGAGTCTTGAAGGAAATCACTTGAAGCACAACAACATTTAGAACTTTACCAGGCAAAGATGGTACAAGCTCATAAAAAATTGGTCCAATTGGTCCTCCCAAGGACATTTCAAGGACATTTAAAGTTGGTGACTTCATCCTCGTGCTCAAAAGACCTATTCTTGCACGCCACAAGATGGATGGAAAATTTGAGTCGACTTGGGAGGGACTATTTATTGTTGAAAAGGTTTACGCAGAAGGAGCCTACCGGTTAGTATATTTTTGGGGTGAAAAACCCATGCTACCTGAAGACATACTATGCAACTTGACGTTGCTTGCCACCACTTATTTTGAAATTTTGAAATTTTGACTGCTTTGGGGTTGTCTGTGGCCAAAAGTCTGTGATCGGGTCCAAAATTTTTGTAACAAAATTAACCTTAATATAATAAAAATTTTTTAAAAGAATTACACTTAAAATTCTCTCCTTTCTACCTTTGAACTTAATATTCTACTAAATTAAACAAAATTCACACATAAATAAATGATCTCTGTACAAAAATAAACCAAAATTTCCTTTAATAATACTTTGTTTTATTCTTGTTCACGCTAATTTTTGGGCCACTGACATTTTTCCCGTTGTCTGCATAGAAATGTCCGACTAGAGGATGATCTTCACCTTTAAAGATGGCTAGAATCTTGCACTAAATGAAGAAATGGCACCTCAGGGCAGTACTATAGATTTCAACATGGAATTTAACCAAGTCGACATGGATTACGAGGGGCCTTCAATGAATGTCGTCAGTAAACGGGAAAAGGAAGGGCTATCCTCACTTTTAAGGTTGACCACCAAAGACAGTGCGTCAAAGGAGAGAACATGATTGTACAATAGAACCCAATGGAGGGGCCCAGCCGTCTACCATCCATGATAGTTATGCCAACTGGGGGCCTGGTCATTGCTGATAATGAAAGATTGTCAGCCACTCAGCTACAAAGAAGATAGCGCATAAATGCTAGCCACCAAAAGCAGAGAACTTTCTTACTAGAGGAGATAGACGCTAAAAAGAGGTAGAGAAATTACTCACCCCTATTCCTAAGGGGAACATTTATGACCCAGGTATGAGAGAAACTTCTTTAAGCTTGCCTGCCGCAGATGATGAATCCAGGTTTGTTATAGAGCTAGAAATACTACTAGCTTTAGATGTTCTGTGCACGGGTTGCCCTAATTGCAACACTGAAATACCTAAATAATCGTCGGTTACGGAGGCATTCGTGGAATGCTCAGACTGTAATGTCTTGCACCTACAACACTACAGTACCTTAGAGGAGTACACCTCTACAGATGATGGATCTCAGACTGTGGGTTACCTGATAGATGTAGAGCCATATGTCCCAATGGATGCAGAGCCATATGTTTCGAGGGGTACAGGGCCATACATCCCGTCAGACACAGGATAATACATTCCATTAGAGCCAGAGTCAGGTCTAGCTTGGGTTCCCGCCGCCGTTGAAACAAGGAAACTTCCTCGACATCCGCAATCATAAGTGATCCCTGGATACTGCTAATATGCACAGTACAACAATAATTCATATTATATTTCACTTATATTTCCTTACTTTGCAACAAAACCAAAAACTTGATCCTAAAGAAAAATAAGAATTTAACTTCTAATTTATATATATTGGGATACTATGCAAATATACGTATCGTTATCAAGAAATATAGGACTTTTTAATTAAGACCTGAATATCAAACCTACAGGGAGAATACACAATATGCACTATTGAACAACAAACTTTCTATTTTTAATAAAAAAATTATCTAAACTAAAGATGATTTTTGCAGTAATGAAAATTTAAATATTTTTGGTATTTTCAATATTTTGATAGAACAATAACATTTTAAGAAATAACTAGAGTTTTTGTAGAAGAAAAGCAATAAATATGAAAATATCTTTCTTCTTATTATGAATCAGTAATAAGTATAGGAATTATGTTATGGAAGTATGTAAATTATGTTGTGCCAATTAGGAGCAATAATATTCTTTACCCTTACTAGATATGCTATAAAGAACATTGACTAATTTAAAGTTTGAAAAGTTCTCAAGACCGGCTAGGTAAAGAAGGTACTAGCTCTCACTCTAGAGTTCCCTCAATTCCCTCCACCTGGGGGCTAACATTTCATATCAGAACCTAAAACAATAAACTAAGTTTGGGGCTTTAACCTGTCACTTTAATGTCCTCTAACACTACACCCTTCAACGAATATTTTCCTATTTATTTGCACTCATCATATGAACTACATTCTCATTCATACAATCTCATGTGATTCTTTCCAATCGTTGACTGAGATAATACCAACCTGATTCTTAGACGCTCTCACAACAAATGTTAACATCTAGATTGGCCAAATCAAGAAGTAAATGAAGTGCATGGATTTAAATCATCACAACTTCTTCCATTATTGAAGATCAATACTTTCCACAACTTCCATCAAAAAATTAATTACTTATCATTTTAAGAAGAAAGATAAAGAAAACCACTCATAATCCATGGAGAAAGCAAAACCACACTTTAGTTTATAAGAAGAAATCATTGTCAAACCAACAATAAGTATCAATTAAAACACAAAAAGGATAAAATAAAAGTAAAAGTGGTGCCTGAAAATCTCTCCAAACTAACTCCCTAAATGAGAACTTTCAAAACTTTCCAATACTTTCAGGACTCTTTTCTAAGTCCTCTCTTCTTTCTTTTATAATTTTCCAAAAAATGCCTTGGATTTTCTTCAAAATATGTCTAGATTCAATCTATTTCCTCAAGAGATGCATCCTTTCGTGATAAATTTCATCCATGGTGGTTATAACCACCTATTAAGCCAATTGGTGCCTCAAAAACCACTTTAAAATTTGTAGAAATAGAATTTACTTGTCCAATAACTGCCAGTGGTGCTTAAGCATGGGGCCTTTGGCGCTTAGGTGTTGCCTTCTCTATTTAACCGGCGCTTAAGCGCCAGATTTGGCGCTTTGGCGCCAAAACTCTTTTGTACATTTTTCACTCTTTTGCTCCAAATTTGATCCTTATTCACTCCTTTAAGCATTTTTCACCATTTTTACCTGTATCTCCAAGAAAAATACAAAAATACCATCCATTAAAGTGCAATATCTTAAAAATTGATATAAAAATGTGTTTAAAAATACTATATATTTTAGGTGTATCAATAAGCACGATAGAATATTACAGAATAAGCAAAGTGAACAAAAGAACTTTTGAATTTTATGAAGAAGTACAAGCGAGGTTCATCAATATACTGGAAGGATTGGAATTATACATCAGGGTCTTCTCAGAGAGTGATGAACAAAATATTCTAGACAGCATTTTTGACTTAAGGGATAGAGGTTGAGCAGGCCTGTTCATGGAAATGACCTATTCTGAGCCGAGGAAATGGATCTGAGGAAAAGAAAGAATCACTATCCAGTGTGGTTGCTGCTACAACTTTACCAATGATAGATAAGAGAATCCACCTGGGATTCTCAGACATGATGAAGTGGATCCACTACCGCCAAGGATAAAGTGGATGATTAAAAAAATGGTCAGGTGGAGTATACTGCTAGCTAATTGCATTCCTAATAGTTGCATTATCAACATCTACGATGAGGATGATTGCATTCCTCCACATATAGACCACCATGACTTTGTGAGACCTTTCTGCACGGTCTCATTCATGAGTAAAAGCAACATCTTATTTGAGAACGAAATTGACATCATTGTGAGTTCAGATGAGTTCAGAGGATCTGTGGAGATTCCTCTACCAGTTGGCTCAGTACTTATTCTTAAAGGCAACTATGGAGACATTGCTAAGCACTGTATTCTAGGAGTATGACACTGTAGGGTGTCTGTGATTTTTCACTGTATTCTAGGAGTACGACACTGTAGGGTGTCTGTGATTTTTCGACGGATGGACGACAACAAAATACCGTATGGATTTCAGCCAGATTCAGAACTAGAGGATCTGCTACCATACGAGCTATGAGAGGGTTGTACCTCTAAGTACATGCAAAGGAAACTTTATCTTGGAGCATGCCTTAGAAGGTCAGCTTGATCAGGAGCTCATCACAATAGGAATAGATGGTCAAAGGATTCTTTTCCTCTTTACTACATTACAGCAAATATGATATATATCAGAGATACTCAGCCTATGATATGTACTTGGTGTGAGATATTTTTGATGTACTTTGAAACATCTGAATGACTTTATTCTTAATATCTACAGTGATTTAAAGTTCAGAGAACTCCCCATAAAAATTTCAAAACATTTGGAGCTCATTTAATAACTCAAATTAATTTTTCAAGTTAAATGACATTTTTGGTACTAAAATATTTTTTAACATATAAAATATACCTAAAAAATTATAAAAATTGGATTTTGGTGTTCTCTATGATCAGAGAAATTTTCTAAAAATATAACGGTTATTAAAATAAAAACTTCATTTTTAGCCTATTTTTAATATTTTAATAAGTAAAAAAAGGTAAAAATTTCAAAAATATTAAAATTCAAGAAAATGTTCTAAATTATTTCCTAAGCACCTAGGAATAATTGGAATATTTTTCCTAATTTTCTAAGTGAAGAAGTTGAATTTTAATACTTAAAATATTTTGTTATGGCTAAAAATGGATTTTCACTAAAATAATTCTAAAAATTCAAAGAAAAATCAGAAAAAAATGTGAAATTTATTTCTCTGGTTTCCTTGACCTAAGAAACATTTAATAAAAGTCTAAAACTTAATTTTCCACTTTAAAAATATTTTGTGATTAATAAATACTCTAGAATTTAAAATAATTCTCAAAATTCAAATATAATTCAATAAATAATGAAATTTGGCTCCAATGTTTCTCTAGTCCAAGTTTAAATCCAGTAAAAATTTCAAGAGATTAACCTTTTCCTTGGTCAAGTTATGGAACTTTCTTTGAGAAATCCTATTTTTGCATTAAAATAAATAAGTAAATTAAATTAAAATTTGAAAAACCACATTTTCTTCTCTGATGCCTTCATTGACGCATGAGTGAGGTGGGATGAAAGTTCCAAAGTCATTTGAATTAAATTTGACAAATTATGAAATGATAGAGCCTTTACTAATTTAATACCCCTGCTTGATGTGCAAATGAAATTTAAGTATTTTGAAAGTGAATAATTATTATCACTTAAAAATTCAACTTCTTTCAAAATAACCAAGACATCTACCTAGGTCTAAAGGGCTTAGTGGTGACTTAAGCTAAAATCATATTTGATTAAATAGGATTTAGAAGAATGAATATAAAGTAAAACACATTTGAACACCTTAAGACTATATTAGAACTCAAATTGGCTTGGTGGAATGAGAAGACTCGCCAAGTACGCTTTTATATTTTACAGCATTGTCTTTTCTTAAGCTTTCCACATTGTGCATACTTACCTGCATGTACGAACAAAACACAAACTTGCATGCTAAATAACGATGTCACCCTGTATAAAAACTACAACTATCAGGATAGCCATAAAACCAAAACCAAAACCAAAATCTAAAATCAACAGATAAAAATCACCTCCACAACATTCAAAATATAAGACAACTCAAAATTTAATCACAAACATCACACAAAACAACAACTACAACTAAATTAAGATGTCTCTATCGAATGATCAGGAATCCCTCGGAGGAGGTAACCTATGGTTGCTAACGAGAATTCCTAGGTTCTAAATGAAATTATGGAACTCATTAAGTTGATTTTAGTAAATTCATTTCGATTAAGTGAAACCAATAGAAAATAGTGGTACCAAAACGAGGGAACCGTAAGATCCTAACCGGTGTCGCTCTAATAAAATTTAAAATTGCCCATAAAATTGAAAGAACTTCAACCATAGGGCCACCTGATTTGACATCATAACTTGACACCCTAGAGAACTTAAACTCATCGCGGTGAGGAGGTTGAAGCTAGCATAGTAGGCAGCATAACCATCTTAAACAAAAAAAGATGTCTTGCCCAACTAAACCAACTTCCTTCCTTAGAATTGAACAAACAAGCCATAGGATTTCGAGGTGGTCTGCTTATGCAACCTAAATCCTCACCTCGTCTTTAGGCCTTTGTACAACTCTGTTGTACAATCTAAAACCTAACTCGTCTTAATATTCTGAGGTTGTCGTTCGTCATGACCTAAACCATCACATCTTCTAGGCTATTTGTGTGATCGTTTCACACGAATGTAAGAACTAATAAATAAAATCTGCAGAAGGAAACACTTAAATAATTTCTCCTTAAAACTAAAGTCAAACATTAGGATAGCTTGGGAAGTCACTGAGGTTCTCCTCTGGATCTATGACATCCCCTAGTTCTTCTTCCTTTGGATTCCAGAACAAAATGCTCCAAATTTGAGCCAATCCCATTTCACACCTCTTTGTCCGATATCGTTGAAAAGTCCTATCCTTTGAAATTGTTGAAAATAATATTTCTTGATTTTTATCGAGAGTTTTCTTAGGCGACTTCGATCATTTAAGATGTAATTAACTATAGGGGCTTGCCCTTATAGGAAGCTCGTCTGAACTCAGCTTAATAAAAATCCTATTTAATTCTTCAAATTAAATGGGGGAAATTATTGGCAATGTTTTTCTATTGTGGTTCCTGCGACCTTCTTGCGATTTCTTGGCCTCTTTTTAGAACAATTTTTTTCTGGGATAATTAGATACAGTTGTGTGAACTATGAAAAATATGGGGTCAATTTGATTTCATTTTTTTCTAAACTTAAATCTATATGTAAATTCCTTCCAAAGCTGGCGACGGGATTTCGATTCCGGTGACCGACACCTTCTTACGGGCAACTCCTTCAACCAAAAAATTGCCGATAAATATGCTAAATGTATCAAAAGTGCATCTAAAAATATCTCATGCTGGGTACATATCACAAGCTGAGCATATCTAATACATATATCATCATATATGCTGTGCCAAAATGCAGTACAAAAATGTATCCCCTGACTGTCCATCCTCGGTTGGGTGAGATCCTGATCGAGCTGACCTACTAAGCCACGCTCCAGGACAAGTGTTCATTTTGCATCTAATTAGAGGTGCAACCCTCTCATAGATTGTAAGGTTGTAGCTCTCTAACTCTGGATCCAGTTAGAATCCTTATGGTATCTTGCTACTATCCATCCTTCTAAAAGTTACAGACACTCTGCGGTGTCGTACCAGCGGAATGTAGTGTTTAGCGATGTCTACTCCATTTCCCTTGAGAATCAGTACTGAACCCACTGGTAACGAAATTTCCATGGATCCTCTGAACTCCCCGGGGCCAATGACATCTATTTCTTTCACGAACATGATATTGCTCTTGCTCATGAAGGAGACTGTGCAAAAAGGCCTCACTAAATCATGATGGTCTATGTGTGGGGGGAAGCAATTACCTTCGTCGTTACCTTCATCGTAGATATTGATAATACAGCTGTTGGGAATACAATCGACTGGAAGTATGCTCCATTGAACCATCCTCATGATCATGCCATTGAACCATCCTCATGATCATGCACTTTATCATAGGAGTTAACAGATCCACCTCATCATGTCTTAAAATCCCCGGGAGATTTTCTTGTTTGTCCTTGGTAAAGTTATAACAACAACCACATTGTCTGGTGATTCTGCCATTGTATGGTGATTCTGTCTTTTCCACTCATCCATTTCCATGGTTTAAACAGGTCCTTTCCATCACTCGACCCCTGCCCCCTAGGTCGAATATACAGTCAAGAAGACTTCATTCGTCGCTTTCAGAGAAGACTCTGGTGTTCAGCTCCAAGCCTTCTAGTATATTGACAAATCTTTCTTGAACTTCTTCATAAAATTCAAATTTAATTTTCTTTACTTTACACATGTTGTCGAATTCTGTCATGGTGATTATTGGCAGCTGTTGATCCTGATTTTTTATATGTAAGGTTTATGAAGTTGACACCACAACGACGCTAAACACTTGATCAGTGTACTTAAAGTAAGTTGAGAAAATATATACAAGTATAGGCAATTATTAATGGGATTCTACGCCCAAATAATAATGAACTTTCTATTTAAGCCCCAAATATCAATCCCACGAGGAAGTTTTAAATTTGCAATGATGAATTTTACGAAGAAATTCACAGAAAGTCAAATGAAATTACTATCACTAATTTCAAATGTTGAGATAAAAACTAAATTACTTAACTATTAGAAAAATAGAAATGCAAGATTTAAATAGTAACTACTAATCTACTAACTATATTTATGTAATGAAGATTTCTTCTGTGAAAAGGCATCCTTCCCACTGCAATGAGGTTTTGGATGTTTATAATATGTATTTTGCCAAATATAATAGGAGCAATTATAATTTTCTACCTTGATACAGTGCATAGAAAATCATTGGCTAATCTTGAGTTTAGTCCCTAAATCTATGGCTTGGCTAGGAGGATACCAGCTCCCACGCTAGAGCTTGCACTTCCCTTAACCTGAAGGCTAACTCTCACTTTAGTTTTTAAACACTAAGACCTAATTGGGGATTTTCGTCTGTCACCCTCAAGATTCTCTAATTTTACACCCAACAAAGAATATTTTCCTATTTATTTGCACTTAATTTCATGAACGAATTTCTCCTCCATCAAATCAAATGTGATCCTCACTTTGTTGAAGAACTCATACTCTATTTCCTGGATCATATGTTTCATAACACATTTTAACAATTCAATTGGCCAGATAAAAAAGTAAATTAAGTTCGGAGTTGAAAAATCATCACAATTTACTTTATATTTTAATATTTACACGTCCATGTTATCACTTCATTTCACCATATCTCAGAGTAGGGAGAAAGATAGAGGAAACTACTCAAACTTCATGAGAAAGATACAATATAACACAAATTTCATATATAAAAGAAATTTCATAGAACACTAATAACAAACAACACTTATCTGAAACTCTTTCTCAAAGCAAATCCCTTGTAGCCTTTCCTTAGAAATGCAGGAAGAAGATATCTCTCACTTTTCCCCTTCTCCAGTACTTACAGAAAGTTTCATACTTAATCTCACCACACAAACTATAATTATAAAAGAAAAATCACTAATTGACTCCAATGTGGTGGTGGAATGAATATGAATTATGGTGGAATGAATATGAATGATGAAGAATGGCGAAAAAGGAGCATGGTGGAACATTGTGGAGCAAAAAGGAACATGAAGAAGTGAGTGAGTGAAGGAGTGAAGGAGTGAAGAAGTGAAGGAGTCTGTTTCCTAGTCCCCAAATAGAGCCTAGAGTCTGTTCTCCAATAGGCACATCCAAAAACCCTTAAAAAAGTGTCCAAATTTGTCGAATTTTCTAGAAATAGAGGCTGAACTGACATTGGCGCTGTCGGTGCCAGTGTCCCGTAATTTAATTCACTGCTCTCTGTTTAAAGGCACCATCAGCACTTTTCTGGCGCCATTGGTGCTGAATAAAATTCTCAGTTTGTTCTGTTCTGCACCATCGGTGCTGCCCTTGGCATGGTCGGTGTGAGTATTTCTTCAAAAACATCATTTTGACTCCAAATTCTATCCTTTTTGCTTGCTTTTACTTTATGTCCTAAAAATCAACAACCTGCAAGAATACATCAAAATAACTTCCATTAAAGTGCAATATCACAAAAAATAAGTATAAAATATGGGTCTAAAAATGCATATATTTTCGGTGTATTTAAATCCCCCAAACTTACATGTTACTTGTCCTCAAATAACTCCTCTACTACATACAACTATGACTTATGTTAAAAAATTTAACTTCTAGAATTCCATATTTTAGTTCTCTAAACATAATAGTATACCTTAAGAAAAGTTCAAAATAACTTCAGCTAATACTAAAGGTGTAAAGATATTCAACAACTAAGTCCAAGATTTCTGATCCTCTATTTCTTTCAAGAAAAAATACAATTTGTCTTATTAAAGTCACTTAGAATATTCATATGAAAAATAACTTCATAAATCTTTACTAATAATTAAGCTAATATTCAAATATAAATTTAAAAAATGTGTCCAAGTCTTTTTTCTTAAGTTGATTCAAGTGAATCTAATTTTTAATTAGGCATCTCCTCAAGCTTCTCCGCACATCTTTTTCTTTTTTTTTTCTTTTCAGGATCATTTTTTTAATCCCTTTTTTTTTCTTTCTCTCTTTTTTTTATGTGAAGATTACTATATCTGGATAGCCTCTAAGGATTTTGAACTTCACTATCCTCTTTTTAAAGTTAAAAACTTTTTACATTTCTTCAATTAACAAATTTATATTAACTTAAAGTTTTCAAAAAGTTTAATTCTTTTCTTTTGCATGAATCTTTTAAGATTTTGAATACTTCAAAAATACAAATTTCTTTACTTAAAATAGAAAAACATAATCTTATTCTCTTTTACCAAATATCTTATTCTCTAGAATTAACTTTTATTATTAAAAATTTGTACTTAAATTTACTATATATTTTGAAACATAGATATAGTTATTCAAAGTTAACTCCTAATACCAAAGATAAGGTTAAATTTAAATTTTTGAAAATATAATTAAATGAGGACAAATAAAATTAAGTTCCTTCTTTTTTTATTAGAAAGGTAATTTTTCTGCCCCCCCCCCCCCCCCCTCCCTCTACAGGTGCTAATATGAAAAACTACAAGGCTTAAAACATTAAATTGCACATAATACATATAAAATCTACTAAGAAAGAGTTAATTACAATACATATAACAAAATGCTGAAACTAACAACAGAACTAAACTAAATTCTAGAAATGAAAATAGTTTTACAAACTACAATTTCACATTACAAAATAACAACAAAGTCTCAAAATCTAATAAACAGTCTCAACAATATCGCAAAACACATAACATATTCATAAAGTACAATCACATACAAACTAACAAAAAGATCACCGGTCATCATCTTCTTCTTCATCAACATCCAACTTTTCGCTACTGATATGGAGCATATACAGGGTGAATGGGGAACTGAACTGAATTATCACCCCTCATGTATCTCACTAAAGCATCATCATAAGCAGCATCATATTCAAGCTTCTGCTGAATCAAATCATCTTTTTGAGCATTTCTAGCGTCCATGTTTTGTAATCTATGACCCATCCTCAAAATATCCCCCTGATGAACCATCATCTAGTCCAATAGTTCCCTGTTACTGGGGTCACTAGAAGTAGGCTCAAGGCTCACTAAAAGTAGCGGTCCTAGAAGTAGAAGGAATATCACTGCCCTTACTTCCAGATCTCCAATCCACATGGGACTCATAAGTCTTAATGTTTGCAGGCCTAATAGGTCTTCAAGGCTCAATCCTCTCCTCATGTGGTCTGAAATCAACTTCTGCCTGCTAACAAGGTGTATAAATAAGAGCAGGGTGTGAATCTACTAGTGGTCTCTTCTAGAGTAATAGATTGAGTGTTCATATAAACAATAAAGCCTACATTTATGTCAATCACTTGCTGAATACAAAAGTTCAGGATGGCTTTATCCTCGGTCACCTCACTATGATGGTTTGTTGGAATCTTTCTCTCAGAAATAAAATAATGGCAGGCCTTAGCTACTACATTTAGCATAGAAAAGAAAGTTGACTTTAACTCCATTCTTTACTTTCCAAGCCCCTTTCTCACTAGTCAGAAAAGAAATTACCTCATCTACGGCCTCATGTATAGCAGAAAATGAATGATACTGACATCTATAAACATCCTCTAACTGATAAATCTCATTTATTTTTATTTTTCTTGGTATTTTTCTTGGAGTAAACTCCACCCTTTTTTCACGAACAAAAACAAAATCATCAGAAGCCTCCGGAAAGTTGGCATATAAATCAATAACTATCCCAACATCGCATCAAAAGTGAAATAGTAAGAGTTTTCCCACTGCCAAGCGATAATTAATCGTTCAACTTCTCCTCCCAGATTTTTGAAATCACGATCCGGGATCACTTTTTTATTTTCATGAAGATTATGAAATCAAGCACTAGCTTTATAGCTAACAAATTTTTGCTCGTTATAATCTATTTTTTGTTTTGCTCACTCTAGGTGTCATAGGAAATCTATGAATAATTTGATAAAAATCTGAATAAATTCCAAAATTCCAAAAATCAAAATGTAAAATCAAAATGTAAAGCACAAAATGTAAAGCACTTTAAGCTTAAATCCACTAAGTAAGAGTTCTTCACCAAAGCATTTTCTCAAAATCTCTCAAAAAAATCCAAAACTTTTGGATCTAGGAAATTTGAGAAAAATCCTTGGTGAAAATAAAAAAAATTTTAGTTTAAAATGTAGCTCTAACCTAGAGAAGATGAAATCCGAAGTTCCTTTGCCTCTAAATCACCTCAAATCCGCGCAAAATCAAGCCCTAGGTGTGAAAACCGAATGTTGAAGGTAACTCAAGAGCTAAAAATAGAGGTTTGAGGTGAAAATTGTGAATTTAAGGGGTTAAGGGCTACTCTCGGGTCAAAGGCGACGTCGACGCCCATTCCAGCGCCGTCGGCGCTGAAGGCCCGAAATTTAATTTTTTATTTTTTCAAATTTTCAATTTCCTTTCAATTTACTCCAAAGTTTTTTTAGGGTTTTTAAACACAAATTTTTATCAAACAATAATTCACAAATAAACATTTTACAAACAATCATTTTCACAAGCAACAACAAACAAACTTTTATGTATGAAAATACACTTTTTACAAACACATTTTTCAAACTAAACATTCACACCTTTTCAACAATCTAAGTATAAATCAATGTTGAAATCAAGCCACAACACTAAACGCTGACACAAAACTATACACATAATAAATGTTCAAAATTCTAAAGCAAAACAAATCAAAACAAATCTAATCCACACAATTACATTAAATACATAAATTTTCTTAAACAAATATAAAATTCAGAGTCTTTAATTATTCTGCCACTTTTTCAGTCTTTCTCCTCCTCTAATATTTCCCATGGATTGGTAATGAACAAATAGGTTGTAGAAGGATTGGTACGGGTATTTATCTGTCGAATTTTCTTCGATCCACCGATTTTCTTTAAACATTTGAACTAATCCTACTTCAAAAGTTCAAGTATGATCAAAAGTTTCTTTCATTCTCCAATTTTAAAATTCTCTTTCATTCTCCAATCTAAGTGATCAAAAAGGTACTTGAGATCTCCCATAGCATTCATAATACTCTGAAGTTCTCTTTCAATTTTCTTTAATTTCTTCTCTAAAGCAAACGAACTTCCATCTGTTGGTGGCATTAATGGAGTTGAAGCATGTGAAGAATGATCTATAATATCATTTAATGCTTCGTTTCCATTTCCAACATAATTATCATCAATAGGGATCATTGGCTCCCAAGGTAGTAAAACTTTTTCCCAACTTTCATATGGCACTTATGATTGACTGCAAATCAAAAAATTGTAGAAGGATGCCCAAGCCCATAAATTGGCCCATTCATAATGATACCCATAACAGATTTAAATATGATTGATATTATATCAATGGGACAAATCCTTAGGTAATTCCATGTAAATTTGCATAAATCTCCTTTACTATAGGTACAACAACTACAACAGTAGTGTAACACAGAACTTCCCATCGCCTTTTCGGAATGATCTTATCAACCGAAGCACTTGGATTGATTAATCCATGATTAACAAAACCTCTCTCCTTGATCAATTTCTTCATTGTAATAATTTTGTCGTATAATCTCTGCGCGTCTAAACTAATATATTTTCTTCTATTGAAAACTCCATACCTTGACGTATTTCTAGAATTGGAAGCCATGACATCCAAAAATAGGAAGTTTCTTGTCATCCAAGGCAGATTTTAGGGCTTTAAAAACACCTCCCAAAGGTTATTACAGAGTGAAATCCATCAAAGTCCGCCAAAATACATCTGAACCGTCAAATAGGTCTCAGCGCCGTCGGCGCTCCCGATTGGCACTACCAGTGCTGAAGTCCGTTTTCTAGAGCGCCGTCGGCGCCCATTCCGGAGCCGTCGGCGCCAGTAGCCAAAATTTGGAAATTTCATTTTCGTTCAATATAATTTTAATTTTTCCTCCAATACCAATATTTAACTTAATTTATAATAAATGCAATTGTGTAGGATTATTATCACTTATCAAATAAAGTAGTAGTACATAAACATATATGTATGGGTTGCCTCCCACAAAGCGCTTGGTTTAACGTCGTCAGCCCGCCATAATCCTTGTGCAAAAAAAAATTCTTCCAAATTTATTTTCTTTGACCAAGGTATGTGCCCTTCATAATAGTGTTTCAAATGATAACCATTAACTTTAAATATCTTTCCAGTGTTAGGATCTTTGATAACTACAGTTCCATAATGATAGACTTTAATCACTTTAAATGTTCCTAACCTTCTGAATTTCAATTTTCCTAGAAACAATCTCAATCTTGTATTATAGAATAGAACTTCGTGTCCAGGTTTGAATTTCTTCTTAACTTCCGATCTTGCCATATTTTTATTTTCTCTTTATAGATTTTTGCATCAACATATGCTTCATTTCTTATTTCCTCAAGTTCATTGAGTTGCAATAATCTTTTTTCACTAGCATCTTTTAGTTTAAAATTAAAATTTTTAATAGCCCAAAATGCTTTATGCTCTAATTTTACTGGTAAGTGACATTTTTTTTCAAAAAATCAATCTGTGTGAGGACATTCCTATAAGAGTCTTATAAACAGTTCTGTATGCACACAATGTAGTAGTATCTAATCTAGTAGACCAATCCAATTTATAAGGATTTACAGCTTTTTCTAAAATGGGTTTAACTTCACAATTTGATATATCTGCTAGATTGTTAGTCTGAGGATGATAAGGAGTAGAGAATCTATGCATAATATCATATTTCTTAATAAATTTTTTGATTCTCTTGTTCCTGAAATGAGATCCTCCATCAGTAATAATTACTCTCAGCATTCCATATCTTATAAATATATTTTTAATTAAAAATTTAGAAACACATTGAGTATCACATCTGGGTACAATAATGGCTTTAATCATTTGGACATATAATCAATAACAAGTAGTATATATAAGTTTTCAAATGAAGGCATAAATGGTCCCATAAAATCTAATCCCCACACATCAAAAATTTCAACTTCCAATGTGTAATTTAGAGGCATTTCATTTCTTCTAGAAATATTTCCTACTTGTTGACATCTATCACATGTTTTAATATCATTAACATCTCTAAAATAGTAGGTCAATAAAATCCAGCTTGCAAAATTTTATATGCAGTTCTATTTGTTCCAAAATTTCCTCCAAATTTAGAATCATGACATCTTTCAATTATCTATTGAGTTAATTATATGTTGAGTTTCTTCATAAGGCACACATCTTCTAATAATTAGATCTTTACATTGTTTATATAAATATGGGTCAAACCAAAATTAGTCTTTTGAATCATATATAAATTTCTTTAATTGTAGATTTTTTATATCAGGTGATAAAATATCACTTACGATATAATTTACTATATTAGCATACCACGGTACATCCATTTCATCAATAATATATAACTGTTCATCTAGGAAATTTTTTAAAATTTCATTTGTAAAATTAGTTAATATTTATATTTCTATTCTAAACAAATGATCAGCTATTTGGTTATCATTTCCCTTTCTATCAACTACGGTAAAATCAAACTCTTGCAATAGAAGTAGCTATCTAATTAATATTGGTTTAGCATTCTTTTACATTAAGAATAAAATAACAGAATGATCTGTATGCAGTGTACATTTAGTTCCAATTAAATAAAGTCTAAATTTATCAAAGGCATAACCAAAAGCTAGCAACTCTCTTTTAGTAGTAATTAATTTGAGTATCATTTAGAGTCTTACTAGCATAATATATAACTTTAAAAATTTTGTCGTGCCTTTGTCCATATACAACACGAATAACCTAATAGCATAATTACTAGCATCACACATTATTTCAAATGGCTTCTCCCAATTATGGTACTATTATAGGTGTAGTGATTAATTTTTTCTTCAATAATTCAAATATTTTTATGCATTCCTCATCAAAATCAAATTTCGTATCTTTTCTAAAAGTTGGCATAGCAACTTAGCTATTTTTGAAAAATTTTTTATGTAGTGCATGTAAAAACCAGCATGTCCTAGAAAATTTCTCACCCCTTTAACACTAGTAGGAGGTGGTAATCTTTCTATAACATGAATTTTTGCAAGATCTATCTCCATTCCATTTTCAGTATTTTATGCCCAAGCACAATACCTCCTGCAACCATAAATTGACATTTTTCCCAATTTAACACTAGGTTGATTTTTTCACATACTTCCAGAACTTTTTCGAAATAATTAAGACATAACTCAAACAAAGTCCCAAATACAAAAAAATCACTAATAAACACTTCCATTCCATGTACTATAAAATTGCTAAAAATTGACATCATGCATATTTGAAATGTTGCAGGTGCATTACATAGTCTAAAAGGAATTCTATGAAAAGAAAATGTTCCATATGGGCTTGTAAATGTTGTTTTTTCTTGATCTTCTAGAGCAATTGGAATTTGGTAATAACCAGTATATCCATCCAAAAAGCAAAAATATTTATTCCCAGCCAATCTATCCATCATTTGGTCTAGAAAGGGTAAAGAAAAGTGATCTTTTTAGGTGGCTCTTATTGGTATTAATTCATTTTTCTCATTTTCTTCAATAGGCACTCCTCCTTTCTTTGAAACAAAGTGAATTGGGAATACCCAAGTACTATATGAAATATGATATATAATTCTAGCATCTAACCATTTTAAAATCTCTTTTTTTAACAACTTCTTTCTTTATTAGGTTTAATCTTCTTTGAGTGTCAGCTTTAGGTTCATATTATTCATCTAATTAAATTTTGTTTCATCTAATTTTATTCATCTAATTAAATTTTGTGCATACAAATTGAAGGTCTAATTCCTTTAATATCTGCTAAAGTCCATCCAGAAGCCTTTTTACACTTTTCAACTTTTCTATCAACTTGTTAACTTGAAAGATATAATAACAGGTAATGTAGATGATTCTCCTAAAAATGCATACTTTAAATGGATAGGTAATATTTTTAATTCAAGTTCAGGTGGTTTAATACCTGATGGAATAAGATTTTTACTATTATTTTCCAATAAATCTAACATTTCAAATTTGCCCTGAATATAATCCAAATCTTCTTCTTTCATTTCATCTTCTTTCTCAAAAGTTTCTCCTTGCTTCAATTTATTTTTGAACTCAATCTTAAACTGTTCATTACTCAGATAATCAACTACTTTCATCCTGAAACATTCATTATCTTTTTCTATTGCAGGATATTTCATAGCTTTTGCTATACAAAATTTCACTTCTTGTTAATTAACTCTCATTATTAATTCTCCTTTTTGTAAATCCATTACACCTCTTCCTGTTGCAAGAAATGGTCTCCCTAAAATAATAGGAATCTCTTTATCTTCCTCCATATTCAATACTATAAAGTCTACAGGGAAAATAAATTTATCCACTTTTACTAGTACATCCTTTATAACTCCTTTTGGATAAGTTATTGATCCATCAGCTAACTGAAGAGTTACAATAGTAGGAGAAATTTCTCCCAAATCTATTAAAGATCAATAAAAACATAAGATTGATACTCGCTCCTAAATCACATAAAGGTTTTCCATAAAAATTTTCACTAATTGCACAAGGTATAGTAAAGCTACCTGGATCTTTTAATTTTTCATGAAACTTCTGAATAATAGCACTACACTCTTCACCGAGTGCAACAGTCTCATGATCTGTAAATTTCCTTTTCTTATTTAGTACATCCTTCATAAATTTCACATAACTTGGCATTTATTCCAAAGATTCAAAAAAAGTAATATTTATCGTTAACTTAAGGAATTCCAAAAATTTTATAAGTTTTTTATCTTTATTCTTCTGTTTCAGTCTTTGAGAAAATTGAGGTAATTGTTTTTCTAAAGAAACCTATGTTTGTTCATTTTCATGTTGATCATTTAACATTTCTTCCTTCTCTTCATCAACTTCAGTTTCTCTTTGGATCCCAGTTTCAACTTTTTTTTCCACTTCGAAATTGAATAACTTTAGTTTGCTCCTTATTTTGATCTTTTGGATTAACTTCCATAGTACTTGGAAGAATTTTAGATGGTCTGTTACTAAGTGCAGTAGCAATATGTCCTAACTGATTTTCAATATTTCTAATAGCAGCCCCTTGATTCTGTAATTGATTTCCCATATTCAACATCACGTCTTCCATCGTCAACTTCTTTTCCTTAACTTGTGGGTTAGGTTTGGAGTTAAATCCAAGAGGATAATAAGGCCAATAATTAGGATTTCCTTGATTGTTCAGATTTTCGGATGGATTCATCGAATTGTTACAATTATTCCAACTAAAATTAGGGCGATTTTGCTATCCAAGGTTAAAATAGTTAGAATAAGGAATGTTATTTTGATTATTTATAACATTTAAAGTTTCCTAAGATGACTGAGTATCAATAATATGTCCTTAGTGAGTTTTCCTCTAATACTAGGGGTATTTGAGAATGGGGTATTTGAGAATGTATTTGAGAATAGTTCACTTCCATTTGATCAATCTTTTTAGAAATAACAACAATTTGAGATGCCAAAATAGACATTGCATCAGAATCATGAAGACTGGCTACTATCTTAGGATTTACCCTTTCAAAGGGCCACTGACAATTGTTAGTAGTCATTTCTTCAATTAAAAAATATGCTTCATAAAAAGGTTTTGACATTAATGATCCACTCGCAGCAGCATCTATAATATATCTAAGCCTAACAACATTATTAACCAATCTTTTAAAGCATGGTGTGGAGATTTTTTAGGAAGATCTTTAAATCTTTCTCAGGCTTCATATATCGATTCCCCTTCAAACTGACAAAAAGATGTAATATCATTTCTAAGCTTAGCAATTTTCTTCAGTAGGTGATCCTCCAAACTGATTATTTTGTACCATTTGGATAATAGCAGGTTTAAGCTCAAATGAATTAGTAGCAACATCAAGATTTTGAATGGTCAAGTGAAATCAAGATTTTGAATAGTCAAGTGAAATTCATCTGCTATCAAATTCATATAATCTTTTAAAGGACTTTGTCAATTCTCATTTATTGGATTATCTAAATTCTTTACCATTTATTTAAAAATTTTAATTTCTCATTGTTGTTTTCAAATTTTTATAATATTACGTTTTAATTATGAATCATAAGGTACTAAACCTTAAGATCCAATATTTCACATAAACAAATAAAGTAAGCAAAGTAAAATTCTAAAAAAAAAAAACTCCTAAATAAAAATATATTTCTTTTTGGATTTTTGATTTTTTATATATTTTTCTATTTTTATGGTATATATATTATTATTAAATTTCCTAATTTATCAAAAGTATTTAATTTAACCGTTACCTTCCTCGGCAACGACGTCAAAAACATGATCCCGATTTTTTATATGTAAGGACTTATGAAGTTGACACCGCACTGGTGCCAAAAACTTGATCCGTGTACTAAAAGTAAGTTGTGTAAAATATATACAAATACAAGCAATTATTAATGAGATTCTATGCAAGTATACGATTCGTTATCAAGTAATAATAAACTTTTTATTTAAGCCCCAAATATCGATCCCACGAGGAAGGTTTAAATTTACAATGATAAATTTTACTAGGAAATTCACAGAAACTCAAACGAAATTACTGTCACTAATTTCAAATGTTGAGATAAAAACTAAATTACTTAACTATTAGCAAAATAGAAATGCAAGATTTAAACAGTAATTACTAATCTACTAACTATGTTTATGTAATGAAGATTTTTTATGTGAAAAAGCATCTTTCCCACTACAATGAGGTTTTAGTGAAATGAGATGAGATAAATGTTTATAATATGTATTGTGCCAAATACGAGCAATTTTAATTCTCTGCCCTGATACAGTGCATAGAAAATCATTGGCTAATCCCAGGTTTAGTCCATAAATCCGTGGCTAGGCTAGGAGGATAACGACGCTCACTCCAAAGCTCCCACTTCCCTTCACCTGAAGGCTAACTCTCAATTTAGTTTTTAAACACTAAGATCAAATTGGGGATTTTAGTCTGTCAACCTAAAGATTCTTCAATTCTACACCCAACAAAGAATATTTCTCTATTTATTTGCATTTAATTCCATGAACGAATTTCTTCTCCAAGAAATCAAATGTGATCCTCACTCTGTTGTAGAACTAATACTCTATTTCCCGGATCATATGTTTGACAACACATTTTAACAATTCAGTAGGCCAAATCAAAAAGTAAATTAAGTTCGGAGTTGAAAAATCATCACAATTTATTTTATATTTTAATATTGGCACATCCATGTTATCTCTTCATTTCACTATATCTCAGAGAAGGGAGAAAGATAGAGGAAACTACTCAGACTTCATGAGAAAGATACAACAAAACACAAATTTCAAACATAAAAGTAAGTTCATACAACACTAATAAACAAACAACACTTATCTGAAACTCTTTCTCAAAGCAAATTCTCTTATAGCCTTCCTTAGAAATGCAGAAGAAGATATCTCTCACTTTTCCCCTTCTTGAACACTCTTACAGAAAGTTTCACACATAATCTCACCACACAAACTCTAAATTATAAAACTCCTCACCACACAAACTCTAAATTATAAAAGAAAACTCACTAATTGATTCCAATGTGGTGGTGGAATGAAAATGGATTATGAAGAATGACGAAAAAGGAGTGTGGTGGAATGTTGTGAAACAAAAAGGAATGTGAAGGACTGAAGGAGTGAAGGAGTGAAGGAGTCTCTTTTCTGATGAATTTAAGCCCCAAATAGAGCCTAGGGTCAGTTTTCTAAGAGGTGCCTCCAAAATCTCTTCATTAATCATCCAAATACGTCGAATCTTCTAGAAATAGGAGCTGAACTGACACTGAGGTCGTCGGCGCCAGTGTGACACAATTTTATTCGCTGTTCTCTATTTAAAGGTGCTGTTGGTGGTGAGTAAAATTCTCAGTCTATTATGTTGTTCTGCGTCCTTGGCGCGGTCGGCGTTGAGTATTTCTTAAAAATTGTCATTTTGACTCCAAATTCCATCCTTTTTGCTTTTTTTTTTGCTTTAAGTCCTAAAAATCAACAACTTGCAAGAAAATATCAAAATACCTTCCATTAAAGTGCAATATCACAAAAAATAAGTATAAAATATGGGTCTAAAAATGCATACATTTTTGATGTATCAGCTATCGAGAATGCTTCCTCATTTCAATATCAGCAAGAATCCATGCTGGTGCTTTCTCTGTATCCAGTGAAATATATGATTCTCCCATTAAATGATTGATGATCTGAAATCTATCATCTATGGACATGTACTCCTCTAAAGTACTGTAATGCTCTAGGTGGAGGACGTTGCAGTCTGGGCATTCCGTAAATACCCTTGTAGTTGGTATCCATGTGGGAATCTTGGCGTTGCACGTCGGGTAACCCACAAAAAGATGAACTGAAACCTCTGGTATCATCGGCTAGAACTTAGACTCATCCTCTGTGGCAGGCAAGCTGGAGGAAGTCTCTCTCATGCATGGATCGTAGATTTTCCCCTCAGGAATCGGGGTAAGCAAGTTTTCTGCCTCTTTCTGAAGTCTTCTTTCTTCAAGCAAGAAAATTCTATTTTTTCAGCGATTGGCATTTATGCATTGATTCCTTCATAACGGTGCATCTAGCAATCTCTCGTTATTAGCAGTGACTAATCCTCCAGTCATTGCAGTTATCATAGATGGTAGATGACTAGTCCCCTCCACCGGATCTTGCTGCACTATCACTTTCTTCCCCTTCAGTGAGGAATCCTCCTTGATGCTGATATTTAATAGTGATGGTAGCCCTTCTTTTTCTCGACGGTTGACCACGTTCATTAGGGGACCCTCATAGTCTACATCAACTTGACTCGACTTGACCGAAGTCCGTGTTGAAGTCTATGATACCACCCTGCGGTGCCCTTTCCTCATTAAGTGCGAGACTCCAGCCATCCTTGAAAGAAAAAAATCAGCTTCTGTCCTGACATTTTTCTGCAGACAATAGGAAAAACATCAGTGAACTGAAATTTAGTAGGAACAAGAAGAAAACAAAGTGTTTATTAGACAAAATTTTAGTATGTATCAGTGAGAAAATCATTTATTGATGTATATATTTTGTTTAATTTAGTAAGATATCATACTTAAAAGTAGAAAAAAGAAAATTGAAGTATGTAAATTCAACAAATTTCATTTTATTAAGGTTAGTTTTATTACAAACTTTTTGGACCCGGTCACAGATGTTTGGCCAAATAAATAATCCCAAAACAAAAAAAGTTTCAAAATTTCAATTCAAGCAATGTCAAGTTGCATAGTATGTCTTCAGGTATTGTTCGTTGATTGGCAACATGAGTCTTTCACCTCGAAAATCCACTAGCTAGTAGGCTTCTCTTGCATAGAACTTTTCCACGACAAATGATCCCTCCCAAGTTGGCTTGAATTTTCCACCTGCTTTGCGATGTGCAAGAAAGGCCTTTTGAGAAAAAGTACGGGATCACCAACATTGAACTTCCTTGGGCGGACCAATTTGTCATGAGCTTGTACCATCCTTGCTTGGAAAAGCTCTAGGTACTGTTGTGCTTGTAGTCGTTTTCCTTCAAGACTTCCCAATTCTTCAAGTCTGAGTTTTGAACTTTCTTCTATTTTAAGTTGATTGGCGATAAAAACTCTGAGAGACGACATCTGGACTACTAGCAGTAGCACGACCTTGACCCCGTATACAAGTATGTAAGGTGTACACTAAGTGGGAGTCCTGAACGTTGTCTGGTAGGCCCACAAGGCTTCAAACAGTTTCTTATGCCAATCTCTCCAACTTGTTGTGCCAATCCCTTTTATTTTTGTCTAGTGTTTTCTTCAAAATCTATACCATTGTTTTGTTGAAGGCTTCAACAAATCCATTTGCTTTGCATTTGCCCTGGGATAGTAGATTGTAGAGTATCTTTAGTCTATCTCCTGTCACTTGACAAAATTGTTGATTTTTGTGCCCTTGAAGGTTGTCCCATTATCTGAAACTATTCTGCGCGAAACTCTGAAATGGTAGATGACACGGCTTCTGAAAAATTAAAAGATGTACTGTGTTGTAACCTCCCATAACGGCACTGCCTCTGCCCATTTAGAAAAGAAATCTGTAGCTGCAAGAATAAATCTGTGTCCCTTAGAGGATGGAGGGTCTATCGGACCTATTATATCTATGCCCTAACACTCGAATGGCCACGAAGCAACGGTTGGGTATAGCACATTCAGAGGCTAGTGTAAGACCACCCCATGTAATTGACACTGATGACATCTTTTGGTTGTATCCATCCAGTCGGACATCATTGCCGCCCAATAATATCTGAGCCTCTTAATCTTCATTTTCATCTTTGGCCCTGACTGGTGAGCGCCACACAATCCAACATTTACTTCTTTGATGATATTTTGTGCTTCTGCTCTACTCAGACATCATATCCACATCTGATCAAATGATCTTCTATAGAGGAAATCACCTACTAGAGAGTATGACATAGCCCTTCTTGTAATGTGATGCGCTGCTGACTTATCCTCTGACAGCTTTCCAGTCTGTAATATTCTATTAATGCCCTACGCCAATCTTCATTAATGTCAGCAACTGTAATTGTCATTCTTTCTTATTTTTTAATCTTGCATAGATTTTTTAGGTTAATTCAAGAGAAAACCTGTTTATCTTGTATTGTAATGTCAATGGAACCCTCCGGGGGACATGCCAATTCTTTGGCAAGTTTTGCTAAAGCATCAGCAAGGGCATTATCTCCTCGAGGAATCTGATAGAGAGTCACACTAGGAATCTGCTCCAGTTGCCTCATTGCATACTGATGATATTCTGCTATTCTTGGTTTCAAAATCATTATTGTCCGGTGACTTGCTGGATGATCAACTGAGAATTGCTATAGATGGCAATATCTGTTATATACATTGAGATTACCAATTCCAATCTGGTGATCAGCGCTTCATATTCTGCTTCATTGTTGGTGCATGGCTCTCACAGGTGCATGGCTCTCATTGGTGCATGGCTCTCACAGGTGGTATGAGAACCTCAGCATACCCTTATCTGGTGTAAGAAAGATTAAACCAATCCTTGCTTTGCCTACTATAAATGTGTATGTTCTTTTATTTTTTCTGGCAGACGAAGCTCCATCAAAGTACATCTCCCAGCATTGCACAATGAAGAATTTCATTTGTAATAATTGATCATATGGTAATTCATCATTAAGAGGAGACCAAGCGGGAAGCGAGTGTGCAACGAGAAAACCTGCTAAATTTGTCCCTTGATAGCATGGAGGGGGAACAAAAGTTATATCAAACTGCAATAAAAGCATCGACCATCCTGCTAGATTTCTAGAGAGTGTTGGTTGGGTCATCAAATATTGCAATGGATTAACTTTTGAAATTAGAGTTACCTTATGAGAAAGCATGTAATGTCTGAGCATTTGGGCAGCCAAAATCAAAGCTACACAATGCTTCTCAATAGACGGATACCTTATCTCTATCGATTTTAGATGAAGAATCAAGTAGTAGAGTACGTTTTCTTTACCCTCATCACTGACATGGGGTAAGAGGGCTCCAAGAAAGTTAACTAAGGCCACGGTGTAAAGTATTAAAGGTTTTCTCTAGATAGGGACTGCCAAAACTGAAGGTGTCATTAAATATTGTTTAACGTCCTGGAAAGCCCACTGTCATTTCTCTTCCCAAAAAAATTTGGCATCTTTTTTAACTAATGCTGAGAAGGGCTAACATTTACCTGAGAGATTAGAAATAAAGCATCTCAGATATGCCAACTTCCCTTGGAAATAATGTAGTTATTTCAAGGTTTTGGGTGGAGGCATTTTTAAGATAGATTTAATCTTATCCGGGTCAATCTCGATTCCCCAACGATGGATAACAAACCCCAAAAACTTCCCAGAGGTAATGCCGAAGGCGCACTTTAAGGGATTCATCTTAAGGTCGTATTGTCATAATTGTTCGAACACGATCCTCAAACCGTATAAATGGTCTATTTTCTATTTACTTTTGATGACCAAATCATCCACGTAACACTCCACTTGGTTGTGAATGAGTTCTTTAATGATCTTCATTAAAGCTCATTGGTATGTTGCTCCGACTTTTGTCAACCCAAATGACATCACTTTGTAGTAGAAACTTTCAATCGGCATTTTGAATACTGTAAGTGCTGCATCCTTGGGAGCCAGCTTGATTTGGTTGTATCCCAACGTTCCGTTCATGAAGGAGAAAATTTTATGTGTCGAAGCGACATCCACCATCATTTCTTGTATTGGTAATGGAAATTTGTCCTTTAGACATGCTTTATTCAAATCTCTGAAGTCAGCACATACATGAATTTGCCATTTTTCTTCTTAACCCGCACAATGTTAGCTAACAATTTGGGGTATTGCCCTTCCCTTACAAAATTAGCGTCTATTAATTTCTTCACCTCGGCAATGACTTGCTGCTCTATTTCATGGTGCATTCTTCATGGATCTTATTTTACTTGGGTCATATCCTTGTCCATGTCGAGTTTATAAACTACAACTTCTGCTGACAGTCCTGACATTTCATCATAAATTCATGTGAAACAATCTTTGAATCCGGTTAACAGTTTGATCAACTCTAAAGATTCTTCTTCGTTGAGTAGAGAACTTATAAATGTAGGTTGGGGCTGCTCTTCTGTCCCAAGCTTAATTTCCTTTAGTTCATCAATATTTGATTTGATTTCTTTCTCAAATTCTGGTGGGGCATCTTCTATTAGCTGATCGGTAGAGTCATCCTCCACATCAAGGCAATCCTCTTCC